>NC_090067.1:4004991-4299991 GCF_038355195.1 Osmerus mordax
TTAAGTAACCTATCCCACAGCTTTGCAGGGAACAGCTTTTAGTGCCTTGGTTATTGTGTAACACAGTAACGAAAACAAAGTTGATCCCATCAGAGCCTTTGAATATTTGGTGTTTGGGGTAATTTACATTTATTCATTTAATAATGGTAATGCTTTTATGCATTTAACAAAGGTAATGCTTTGTAAATAATAATAATAATAAGTGCAGTGGCACCCTTAGTGTAACCAGTGACTGATCTAAGGGGTGGCAAGGGGTGGCAGCTGCCACCCCAATAAAAAATACTGCCACCCCAATTTTTCTTATTTCTTATTATTATTATTTTTAGGCATTTAGCAGACGCTTTTATCCAAAGCGACTTCCAAGAGAGCCCCAAACATTGCGGGTAGCCAAAACATGAAGCATACATTGTGAAAAAAAAGTCCAAAGGGAAGAACCATAAGAACATGTAGTGAAACAAGTTACAATTAATTAAACAACATGAACCTCAATCTTCCCATGGAAAATATTATTTGTACATTACAGAACATTTCAATAAATAATATTAATGTTACTGTTTAATTTACACAATGTTATAGCCTAATCATTTACCATAGGGAGTACTGTACCCCCCTACTTTGGATTTTGATTCGCCTCCAGGAGGCCACCAAACCGCTTCCTTCTGCCACCCATTGCCACCCGAATGAAAATCTCTAGATCCGCCCCTGAGTGTAACGTCAGACCCCCACTAGCACGAAGGCCTATAGGCCCAAATTTACCAAACGTGTGAATGCCAAAAAAAACATAGACCATCTTTATTTTTAACAATGGGCTACTACTACATGGAATGAAAATCTATTTTTTTAATAAATAGAATTACATGAATTTCCGCCTTAGGGGATTTTAAATATATATTTTATATTATTTCTGCTGAAAAAAACGGCATTCCCTAGGCTCTGACATGAAGAACTCATTATATATTTTTTCAAGTACACCAAGCATCAAATTTGTTGATTAAGATGGCGTATAGTTTCTATGGTAGGCTCAGTGCTCAGTGGCACATTGAAGCTCACAAAACCGAGGTATGGTCAGCGTCATGTTGAATTTCTGGCTCGTCTCTCTCTACTGCTTGCGCAGGAGAGAGACTCACTGTGCTCCTGGCTTAATGGTAAGCCTAACTATTCCGTCTCTGATGTAGGCAAACAAATGGGATGCTAAGCTCCTCATTTGAGTTTTTAAAATTGTATTTACTATTCGGCCTTCAGCAAAAATTCTTCTATGAAAAAGCTATTATTATGACCCAGGTTCGAGAACAGAAAACAATTATTGGAGAAGATAGTTTTGGATATTTTGACTGGAGATTCAGAATAAATTGTAACAAGACAGGTGCCAAACGGAAATGCAATACCACCATACATTATCGATCACTCCCTTTATACGGCTGCCCAAATGTATACCAACCAAATCAATAACCTACTGTAGCAGCCTCAACACAGCTCATTTATTTAGTATTATTTTGTCTGGATATTATTTTGTTGAAAGCTGAATCAACTATAGTGACAGCTGATCTACCACTGGCAAAGTTGTTTTGTTTTGGCAACATCATCAGTGAATGTCTGACCTCAATGTCTCTGGGTACATTCCAGATTCCAGACATTGGTGTGACGCTACTGAAAAAGTGATTTATATTATAGGGTATCAATTCAGTTTTCACCAAGCAGACTCCTGTGTATGATTGTTTTCTCAGACTCCTAAATCTCACAAATGTCATAGACTAGATATATATTTTCCTACCCTTTATACATGTGACATCTTATAAAAAACTTGGTTGACTATTTTTTGGGGGGATATTTTTCCTCATTAATGTTAAATACAACAAGGCCTGTCTAGTTCAAATATTGTAGCATTGTCTCGTAGCCCCCTGGTTGTAATAATTTGTAAACAATTATCATGTTTTGCTAAAGTTCCATAGGGTTGGGGTTAGACCGTTTTGAAAACTGTGTTAAAATGTAGACTGATGCTTGCAAAACACTGTAACAATATACACAGATGTGTACTAATAATTACATGTATATATATATAATGTATAACGTGTATGTAATATGTCATATAAACAATACAAAAATAGACCATATGGAACAACTTCCCAATTTTAATGGTAATTTTGAGTAAAATCTTTCGACAACTGATGTTATGGGACACATAGGTCAGCCTGTGAATGTCTGATGTTTGGCGTCATGTGGATGGTCAAGACTGAAAGTGTTGATGGTGACTACATTTGACCCACAATAGGGAATTACTGGAGCCTAGTTTAGTTTCCAATTGCCTTGGCCTGGTCCATCAGTTTACGCAGCATGTCTTCCATCTGAGTCTGGAAGTTGTCGACCATAGGCTTCAGTTGGGCCTTCAGGTTTTCACCAAGGGGCTTCAGATGTTCCTCGATGTTGGCAGAGAGGGGCTTGAGTTGCTCCTGGATCTGGGCTGCCAGAGGTTCCAGCTGGGTCCTCCCCTCTTGTAGGAAGGTCCTTTCAGAGACAAAAACAGCAGTACATGCTTACTGGTCATGCATAGGACTTGGTTCAGGCAGAACACAACCCGAACTGGATGGCTCCAATCACATTGGCTGCTGTTTCATATGGTGGCTCGCTGTGGTCAACTACTTCTCAGCCTGTGTCACAAAAGGCCACCTATACATACACCTATACAAAAGGTAATACATTAATGTAATGATAGGTATTACTTACTGTGCCTGGCCGGCCATTTCCTGTGCATTGATCTTATCTGACAAGTCCTTGGTAGCAGAGACCAGTTGGCTCGTAATGTCTTCAAAGTACTGCTTCAGTTTGTCCAGTTCAGGGGCTTCAGCAGATTGACTTCCTAAAGAGAATCAATAAATCTGTGTTTAAAATCAGTCAATACAAACACTCAATAAACAATATTTGAGGTGTTAATAAAACTTTGACAATTAAATAAATGCATTTTAGAGTATAGAAAAACAACTTCAAGAATATGCTCATACCATTTGCAAAAGCAAGTACGACAAGAACGGCTGCAATAAGGGAGAACTTCATGGTTGATTTTGAATGGTGAACCTTTAAATAAAAAAGTAACATGTATTATATGCATTGGAAAGGGATATGCTTTCTTGTATGTCACAAAGTGTAATCTAAAGACACAATTGCAACAGATTTAAAATGTCCTGTTCCAATCTATTTTACTATATGTTGTAATGGGTTAATACATTGTCAAATCATTCATTAAATTTGTAAATATTATATTTGTATATTTGTTGTACTACTAACTTATGAAGTTAATCTTTGTAGTTAACAATGCAGTTTGGAATAGCTAGCAATTCTATTATTTCTCAGTTAAGTTACAGATAATGCACAGATGAAATTGATCCTGAGTTTGGTAGACAGACGAGATAGACAAAGAGAGACTCACCTGTTTCGCAGGAATGTTATGACCCGTGTATACTTTTAATTTCTGTGGCTCTTATAGCTGCTCAGAAGATACTAAGAACATTAAAGATTTAGCCTTATTGGCTAAGTTGGCCTCATACTGCCTTCTCATTGGCTGTTTATCCTAGTGTATCACATTAGATTGACCCTTGTCGCTCAATCTGCCACTAAGGCAATCCACTCTAAAGTCCAAGGATCCCTATCCTACGTGGTATTACTCATTACCCATCAGGGGTGTCTTATCAAAGTTTCTGATTAAACAAAGAACACAGAACATTCAATCCTGTAAAAACCTCCCTGTTTCAACTAAATATGAGTTTAGACAGGCCATTAACAAGGACAGGAAGAGGTGACTACAATAAATTCTTCTATCAATTACATGATAATGTAGTATACTTAGCTGACATAGTGGTAAACCAATAACCAACAGTATGGGTAAGTAAACCAATAATGAATATTGATAAAACAACTTAATTTGCAAGTAAACCGAAAATGTAATACCCTCCTGATGCTCGAAGTGTGTATTTTATTTGTATATTTTACTTTTATATTATAGTTATTTATAGAATTGTTGCATTTGTTTTATATCAGGATCTTATTGTGCTGACATTATCATAATCTAAACTGCAACACCTGACAATATCATATTTGAATGACAGCTGTTTAGATCATTCGATGGATAGAGCTGCTTGTTTTTAGAACTCAAAGAAGAGTCAATATTGTATTCAAAATTAAGCAAAAGGCTCTAGAATATGAGGTATGCGACATGAACAATCACTACTCACAGTACAATCACTACTATGTTAGTGATAAATACAAAAAGTAGCGAAAATGGAATTCCCACTCTGAAACAATAGAAAATAGATACATAGTGCCCTTTATCTTAAAAAAAATGCTGAATTAATCAATCACACATACCACTGATATAGAACAGTTCAAAGGTCATAATTGGAAGCAAACACCATTAGTTTTTTTAAGAGACTGATTGTTCAAGTTCAAGTCTTTTATTGTCAGATATGATTAAGATATGTATAAATTGCTCCTCAATCTAGTTGCTAGGTCAAGTTTTACGTGTTGAAAGATTTTTTTTCAAGTCTTAACTTGTGTTGCAAACAGCATGGATTAATTTCTGTTTTATCTAATCAAATTCATCCTTTTTGTTTTATGTATTCCCCATTAAAAAGGCTGTACCTGTTTTTTGGAATTACTGAAACACTTACTTTACATTCTTGCATTTATTGAAATGTGTCCTTAGCTACAAGGATCAGAGATTACCCATGATGGTAATCATATCCAAGACCTGAAGAACTGTCTGTGAATGGACTCTGTTACAGCAGCCAGACTCCAGCTTGCCCTTTACAGTGGAAACAGAAGTGTCAGGGGTGATGAGGCTCCTGACATGTCTGCTTTCACTGTAAGGAGTCTACTTGTCTGTTATCACTGTAAGGAGCCTACATGTCTGTTATCACTGTAAGGAGTCTACATCCACTGGACAGTGCAGGAAGTGACGGTGGAGGAGTACCTGGCTGTCAAGTGGGTCTTGGACAGTCTACACTACTACCAACTGACAACATTCCTATTAGAGGAACATTTCACAACATGAAAGTCAATAGTGATTGGGTAACCCAAGTTGTATTTGACTATGCAGCCATATTGTGTTCCGAAGTGAGGTAAACAGCACAGGCACAGAATGTTACAGCAGATTTATTTTCACTTTCATGGATGAATACCCCCCTCCCCTCCCTGTAAGGGATATGTGACAAAGTCAGTCAGTCATAATCATTTACTACTGAAAATAGTAGTACATCATTGGTTGTCTCTTTTCTCAGAACTGGATTTTTTTCCTTCTGTGTGTGCATGTAATACTTTCCCCTAGAACACACCAATGTTAAATTAAAGGAAAAGAAAATGTTATATATGCATTTTAATTTGTCATTAGCCTATTCATATACAGTAACATATTTACAATTTTAGACCTGTACAAGAAAGCTTTCTGTTTCTGAAAATACCTCTGCATACCTGATTGCGCTTACCATTTAGATAAAATTGTTGCAATGTCATCTAATGCTGTTTCGCGCTGATCTTTTCCAAACTGGCTGAATCACGTGGACATTCCAAACATGGATTACTTAGTTTGTAGTACAAGTCTAACACAATTCCAATTAAATGTAAAATCAGTGCAGCTTAGGAAACAACAGTTGCAGACAATGAGTATCATGGGACCAACTCATAGCTTTTTAACACAAACATTAGGTGTTACGGCTTGTGTTGGCTGCTCTACCCGCACAATTATCAGAAAATAAAAAAAGTTATTAAATGTTGGTATCAAAGCATGGCAAAATGCTATGTGTGGTTAACACAGCTATATGTTCTATAACTATTTGAAATCGTCCCCTCGACATTCCTGACATCACACATTGCCATCACAAAAACACAACATAAAACTGTGGCCTTGTAAAATGTAACCTTTCCAATTAATTAAGATATCGCCAATTTGATAACTCTGGTACTGTAGGTCCAGATATCAAGATGTTTGCAAGTCTAGCCTTCTATGTGTAAATAGTTTAATACAACTATATTTTATATGACAGACCTTTCTTACCGTTCAAATCAAGAGTTTGAGGGCAGCTTAATTATTGGAAGATTCAGGTCCTAAGCTTGATAGAACTACCCGTAAACTGCTATCATCTCAAGAACCTCTCCTACAATGCCACATTTGACCCCACCTAACTCCACCTGCATTTGGTACTCTTGAGATCCCCCTTCCTCAGGGCTTGAGCTTCAGCCAGGGGTGGATAATAGTGAGTATGGAGATGATCGAAGAGGCAAGGCCACAGGCCCCAACAAAGCCTGGCCCAGTAGGGTAAATTCCCAGCCTGTCCAGGGGGATAAAAATGTCACAGGCATTCTTCAACAGGTCCAGCAGCAGAGGCGGGTTGCTGCGCAGCACTGTTACAAGCAAGTGGAATTGTCGGTGCAGGCGTCTGGAGAGGAACGGGATCAATGCAGAAGGGAGGCGAGAGAAAGAAGCTGGGGAAATAGGGGAGGCGGAGGGGGAGGGGATGTCGCTGTTTTCCGGCATGAGGGGACACGGGGTAAAGGAGGAAGTGCAGGACTTTGAAGTGCTGTTAGAGCGCACCTCACGCTCCATGAGAAGGCTTATCTCATAGGCATCGCGGGTAAGGTTGAGGATGAGGGCAAAGAGGTAGTACCTGTAGAGTAAGAAAAGGGGAACAAGAGAGAGAGCACACTTAGGAAAATTAAACAAACCAAAACGTGAGGACTGCAACATGCTTATCAAGCTCACATCACCTAAAGGACCTCTGGCTCCACTTGTTCTGGTCCAGTTCTGGCAAGAGGCCTGTCTTACCGGCCCAAAGGACATTGTCACAGGCAAAGTACATTGCCCTGTTAAGGTGGGCTACGGTCAGGCACAATCGCAACACACTGTCAGAGAGGTGTACCGCTCGCTTTGCTGCTTCCAGGGCCTCTGCAGAGTTCCCCAAACGCATCACTGTGTTAACATGTGTTTTTATGAAGACAAAGACAGAAATTAGATACAAGTCACAGAGATTGGGAAGCACAATACAAAACACGTCAGTTAGACATGATGCAAAAGGAGACTCCGCTGAGACAACTCTAATGTTTCACTTACATTTTCTCATGAGACTCATTTGGGTTTCTAGCTGTTTAACGGTGTTCAGGAATTCCAAACCTTTCCCACCCTTCTGAAGGGTATAGCCCAACAACGTGCAAGCATACTGTGCAGCCCTGTATGACAAAATGCATGTCAGATCATTGCCAAACTATAAAATTCCACAATTAATTTAAAGTTAGCCCACTGTTTTCCTTAAATGTCAACATGCATTGATTTGTGTTGGTGATAGTATTTAGATTACAAGCTATATAAAAAGGTATTTTGACAACGTTTGAACACTTATTCCAGTAACAGCTGGAGATAAGGAAATAAGGACCTTCTAGCAGCACAGTATTGGTACATTTCTTGTTCGCAATAGCTATCAGTATTGGTACATTTCTTGTTGCAATAGCTACTATTATATCAAATATTTGCTTATGGCTGAAACAAGATAGCTATAGCTAATAGCTTCCTAACAAATTACACAACTTTAAAACTTGACTTCTAAAATGTACACTACCTGAAAACTCTCTCCTTTGCTTGGCTCTGAGCATTAAACCGAACCCAAGAATCCATCCTCCAAGAAAACGGCAACTTTCGCTTGCAACCGTGATTACTGTACCAGAAAGGCCGTTGCCTTATGAGGCTAACCAAGTTGGAATTCCAGAAATAGTGCAGTTATATCGGTGCAGTAAAAAATGTGAGAGACAGCTAAAATGTTCGATACCACGGAAACCATTAGGTTAACTTTGACTGACACTTAATGTTAACTATTAGCTATACCTGGGGAATGTAGGCTAGCTTACTTAGCAGGGTAAAGCGAGACTTCTTAGTCTTCTTCTTTAGATTTTGTTGGCGGATTGCATCCAAGTTACACATCCGTACACCGCCACCTACTGTGCAGGAGTGTGTGTGCAGTCACGGCCAACAACCTACCCCAGACGCCAGAATAACCCCCCCCCCACCTGATTCGTCCTTGGAAGTATTATTATTAGTTCTGGCGCATAGCCCGCATTGCATGTATATCTTCTACGAAAATAATTTATATGAGGCACAATAGTTTCCAGACACGGCCTCCCACATTTTTGCCCTTGAACAAAAAACGTGCTTCTCCCTAGAATAATCTATGAACACTGTTGTTGTCTATCAAAATACTAACTTGTTAAATTGCATTTATTTATTATTAAAATATCAGCCAGTCCACCGCCAGTTGCTAGTCTAACTCTGGATCAACAGATAAGAGCTTTACTTTACTTTGGATCTGAACAAAAGTTTCATAGGTTGTGAAATAACAGAGATCATATATGGAGTTATGGCACAACTAAATAATTTATTACACAAACTAAATAAAAATTCAAAAATTCAATTATGACATTGAAATCAGTGGATCAGTGGTTGATGATTGTATTGTTGTGTCTAGTTGATGAGTGTATCATGTTATGGAATGTAATTTATAATAATACTCATCAATGCTATTGAATGCCTTTCCCATGCGGGGCAGTAGTCCACCACCTCAAAAAAATAAATGCTAGTAGGCTTTTCAGTATCAAGCAGGAGATAGATTCCCAAAACAGGACCTCCACAGAACATCAACGTGCCGTGATGAAGGACGTAAGTACGTCCTTGAGTACTTGCGGTCGGTATAAATCAGCTATTAGTAATTGTTGCACACACAGTATATACTGTCATTTGCCATCTGCAAATCAGTTCACATAAGTCATCTGGTCATCTCAAACCTATAGAATTTTGAATACGTTTCCACAAACCTGACCTCATGGGACCTCAACCTCACCATATGGGAGACTTTCTGACATATTTTCATCAACAGCAAAAAAATACAAATAATTCATTTCAGGATGCCCTCTCCAGCGTTGTGAGAAAAAAGAAAGTTAATCTGTTTCATTCATTACTAAATGGTAACAGACTGTCAATAAAAGCTAGACCGATTTTTAAAACAATGAACATATATTTGCTATGTTTTTGCTTCAATAGGGTTTACAGAATGCTATTATCTACACTTTACTATTACTGTTAATTCCTCATTGCAAATTTTAACTCATATAAGAGTCAATGGTCCCCTCACAAGAGGTACAGTATTAACTTTAAGATACCAGCCTAATGGATGGCTGCGTATCCCATAGTGACCCCCCTTAGTGCTCTGAGTGTTGCTTCTTGTGGAAAGTAGAGCGCATGCGGCTCCAGAAGGAATGGCTCCTCCTCGTTTTCCTCTCACTTCCTCGAACAGACTCCGCTTCACGCTGCCGTATCTGGCGGACAAGCGCGGCAAAAACCTCGTCGATGTAGTAGCGATACGCGGCCGAAGTCTCAAAGAAGGGGCACTGGAACTCCCTGGCCAGCTCGCGGCCCTCCTCTACTGACACCTAGTGGGTGAAAGTATGACACGTTTCCCATAACTGCTACTACCTTTCAATGCACTGCACCCCTTATTTCTGTAAAAGTGTGACTCGAAAAAGGACACGTGCAGAAAAGGGGCACCCTCTTCTCGATAGTTTTCAAACCACTTTTAATACCAAGCATTGCCCAAGCAATGAGGGGCCTCTCTATACTTCCTTACCTGTCGGAGGTGTGCCAGGTCCGACTTGTTGCCCACCAGCACCACAGGGGTTTCTGCTGTACGGCGCACACGATCAATAAGCTGCTTGAAGTGGCGGGCCTCCTGGAAGCTCCGTCTGTCGGTAATGGAATAGGAGATGATGAATCCCTCGCCTGCCCGCATGTACTGATCCCGCATGGCCGTAAACTCCGCCTAGAGAGAGAGGGGGGGGGGGGAGGTGTACATAGGAGAGAAAGGGTGTAGTGTATAAGAGCATGATACTATCCAGAGTGCTAATGTTATACTCACACACAAGCACACCCTGTGAGTATACGGATGTAAATGTCATTGTCTAAGTATTTGCGAAAATCCATGACCTTTGTTTTCCTTGTGGTTGAACACAGTTATAGGTCATGGTGATTGGCATGTGGAACCCGCTGAACAAAAGCGAAAATCCACCAAATCAGTGGGTAATTGCTATTTCAGACACCTCTCTGTAAGGAGTTGCTGATTTCTGCTCAACTATATACCCTATGAGCGTACGCATGAGTCATACGTACCTTCAAATGGTCACTTGAAACCATTGACATTTTTAGTTGACCCGAAACTAGTCAGCAATAGCTTCTAGACTGAAGTAATGCCAATAAAGTAGAGGTAAATACATGGGAGGGAAAAAGAGAGAGAGAGACGTATGGATGGACAGCTGCATCACCTGTCCCGCAGTGTCCAGGATGTCCAGGTTAGCTGGCTCATCATCGATGCGGATCTGCGTCTTGTAGGCATCCTCTGAAAAAGGGACGGTAGCATTAGCGTTTCATTGAGCGTTTCTTTACTAAAGTGAAACACAACCAGGGAAATTCATATTCAGAATTTTTCAACCAACCCTAATGATTTGGAATGATTATCACTGGGTCAAGGGTGGACAAGGGCACATGGTTATAGATCAGTGGTATAGACAAGGGCACATGGTTATAGATCAGTGGTATAGCATCAGACGGCAGATCAGGAGGTCACAATTCAGACATACAATTGGTTCTAATCCCCAATTGTATGTCTGCTAAATGAATACATTGTTGTTATTTGGTGTACCGGCACATAATTGTGGACTTTGGGCATTTGGTGCAAGAGGAACCACCTCCAACTGAACACATTCAAGACCAAGGAGATGGTGGTGGACTCCTTTCTATGTAGCAAAACCTATATTATTCTATACAATAAAACCTTTACCATGTTTTATTGTAGGACAGGTGTTCTTCTATGTAAAGGCTGTAAACAGTGAAGTTTCAATTGGGTCTGAAGCCTTTGGACTCGACACAACACTTGTGTTGTGTTTTATCTTCCTACAGTGAGGCTTCTCACGTTAGGATCTACCTGGATCTCCTATCAGGTTGCATCAAGTTGGTGACGCATAGTGTGAGCTGGGCAGTGGATCAAGGTTCTATTGCAGCCACGTCCAGGGGCGTTGTCAACAGTGTATAACATACCAACCAGGAAGATCAAGGCCTATGGAGAAGTCATGGACTTGCCTTGAGATAGTCCAGCTTGACTACCTCAGACAGTTATTCAGTTCTCTTTCTTTTTTCCATGCTCTCTGCAGTACAGAATGTGACACTTTTCATTTGGATATATAAGCTACATTTGATCTTCTTTTTTTCGGTTCCACCACAATACAACACAGAAATACAGCACATTTCCACAGTTTTCTGTGAAATATCAGTAATAACATTTTGGTCACTACTTGACATTTAAAATTCAATGACTGTCTCACCTATGGTTGGATCATGATCCTCAGGGAACCTATGGCTGATGAACTGCATAATGATGGCTGAGGGGAGAGACAGAGACAATGTATGAGTTTGTGTGTGTGTGTGTGTGTGTGTGTGTGTGTGTGTGTGTGTGTGTGTGTGTGTGTGTGTGTGTGTGTGAGAGTGAGAGAGAGAGAGAGAGTCTTTTTGTATAGGTTTGTAGTTCCATATACTGTATATCTTCACTGCTTTACCATACATTACACAACAGAGAATGTGGATTCACCTAAATCAGCAGTAATGGCAGGATTAGAGGCAGGATTATATGTATCACACACACACACAGACACACTAATACAACACTCACCCTGTTAACAGTTCTTTCTTTCTATCTATAAATCTCTCTTTTTACTGTAACTGTCTTACACACAGACACATCTCTGTAGGGTACATTTGATTAAAACAGCAGGCATGATAGCCTACAGTATAAAACACACAACACCGTCGACTATCATCTTAGTATGATGTGTTTACCAGTGAAATGGCCAGTCTCCATGGCAACAAACATAACAAGAGGTAAGGGTGCTTGGTGCTGGTTAATCTTCCTGGCGACAGCCACTCAGACTGCACATTTGAGTTAAATAAAGGCAGGGCCTGAGTGTTTCTGACTAACTGTGTGAAAAAGGCACAATAAACTTGAGAGCGGTTATGCCTACAAGCTTGTACTTCATCCATTTTCAATGTATGGCTCGTCTGCCAGTAGGCACTTAACATAACTTCTGCCAGTATTCCTACACATAATCACTTTACCTCAGGAAGACTAGAGGGGCGAAGAGGAATATACCAAGTGGAATGTGGAGGTTCAAGATTAGAATAAAAGTATTATGTTACTTACCGCTCTTGCCCACTCCTCCCTCTCCCAGCATCACCAGCTTGTACTCACGGGAGAGGCCCCCGGAGCCTCTCGACGACTCCATTCACACTGATGTGAACAAACACAAGCAAGTACACGTGAGGACACAAACCATAACAAAACTAGACTAGACACAAACACACATCCATTATGCACACCCTCTTACACAGAACATTCAACATGGCACATTCTGTGCACAGGTGACATGAATATTGTAGATTATCGAGAGCAAGAGGGCTGAGGGCTTTCAGTGACTTGGATATGCCTGGTAATCATACTGTAGTTTAGGAATTATGCTAAGCATTTACTGAGTAGGACAGGGAGAGGACTGGAATCCAAGGACAGAACTGGAGCTACAGTCTACTCAGTCTCTAAATAAAAACTCTGTTTGAGCATGTCTCAGACGGTCATATGACTTCTAAGTTATAAGAGTAATCTATGTTAGCATTCACAAACAAAGAGGAACTGAGTCATATAGAGTTGACGCTCAATGTCATGTGACTTCTTGATGTTGTGACATTAATAATAGGGCATTGTCAACTTGAGAGTTTGCATGCAAATGCATACATTTACTGTGTAGTTTATAGAGTGCGTTTCAAATATTTAACATCGATATCACCTGTTGATTATTATTTATATTTAGTCTTTTTTTTTTTTTTTTTTGCAGACGCTCTTATTTGGGGGGAGGGGTTGGCTTACAAGTAAAATATGTATTAACGGTAGATTTGAAATATATCTCCATATCCGCCTTACGTTGCCCATTACAATACCTAGCTACTTGTGTTTGTCTTCATTGTCCATAATTTAAATGTATGCCTATTTTTGTGTCGTTAAATAAATAGCAATAGCATATTGTAGAAATACGGTAATACTTGTAATTGAACAGGACATTCCCAAGGTTGCTGCACCGCAATTCCTTTTCCTTCTCCCAGTAACATCACTTCTTTACGGTCTTTGTACATAATAGAGTCCGGGCTCTATTGGTCAGGCCTCGGATTTGCAGCTACTTGATGTTTAAAATCAAGCCACTTTGTTGTAGCTTTTAAGCCTTTGCTGTCCTGAAATTTTATTTCACTGTTGTCAGCAGAGTTGAACTGTTTTGAGCATTACAGTTAAAACTCATGGTAGCCTATTATTGGTGCTTTTTAGCGATGTTCAGGCGTTGCCATTTTTGTCAAACAACAAACGAGATTAACATAACTTGAAGTTACTAAAACTTCGAAAACTCACCATGACATTTTCATGGCATTGCTCACGATTAGTTGCGAACCGCTTTAACAAATATGATCACAGTTTAGCAGGCCTATTTCCATAGTTTCAATGGGATATGCCATGGTCGACGTCAGTAGCCAAATGCTTTAGCACAACAAAGCAACTTTTATCCAAGTTTTAGTGCACTTTTGTTTTGGTTTAACTTGACCAACACGCTACACGAATAGCGGTGAAACACGCAATTGACATTTGTTACTTATACTCATATTTTCAGAAAATTACAATTTAGCGAAGTTATTTACGGAGGTGGGGAGGGGGGGCCAAAATCAAATCTAAATAAACATATGTATGTCTGTTTCAAAAGCAATAATGACTTACCTATATCACAAAGCGACTTTGTTCATAATTGTCCAAGTCAACACCGTGGTCAGCAAGCGTTAGGTTTTTGAGGATTATTCTTTTATAATAAAATTCTTAAGAACTGTAAACAGCATACCATGTTCGGCTTGCAGACTATTTTTTCCCAGGGTCCCTCTGCCCGTTTCTTTAGATGTCAGGCCTAACTAAGTTTAGAATCAATTTGTGATCAGCAATGAAACGATCTGTTTTATGGTTTGTAAAATAGGATTTGAAAATAGGATTTATGATGATCATTAGCTTTGCTTATTATTGACAAAAAAAATCATGACAACTTTAGCCAAGCTCTGAGATAGTAAAAAATAACAAGAGAAGTAAATTAGTCCAGGAGCTTTTTATTTGTACTTTCAATGTTTTTACAAATTGAACATACAAGTTAACATCAGTGTTATATTTTTAGCATAGATTTTATAGAATGATGCAGATTGGTCAGAGTAGGCTACTTGTCTTGGGTTGCATTTATCCACTAAAACCTGCAATCCTTTAATTATAACCAAGGCAAATGATCAATTATAACTAATATTGGACATTTACAAAAAAAAAGCCCCTTGGTTTGTTACCTAACCGCAAAAGAGAGGATATGAAAATTAGTGATGATGTAACACAAAACTATACCATGGCAAAAATAAGATGCACCCCAAAAATGTAATACATTTACGGAAGCCCAACAGTATGTCATTCAATGGAACAACTATTACATAAAGGGACAGGTACTGTGTCTGCCTTTTAGAACTTGGGAACACACTGTAATGTTTACACAATGTTATATTAAACATTTCTAAAATCAAAATCCCCAAAAGAAAAATGGCTTTATAACACATAAAAGATAGATTCTGACCATTTTTAAGGTATTCAGTGATTGTGGGCACATCATTCCAATTATTTGTAGTGTTCATTTTATTTACTAAGAGAAACAAGGAACAGGAACAGGATATGGTTTTATATTGGTCCTGGGTAACCAAGACTAAAGTGACTGACACGTTAACTTTAACGTGGAATATAGGAGATTTCACAACAAAGAGTATCTGTGTATGTTTTGTTTAAAGTGTAATAATTCATATTTATTATTTCAGCAAAAACATAACTTTCAATTTTAACTGCGGTAAAAATAAGTGTTTGTGTGTGTGGTTGTTTAAATTCACAAAGCTAAAACGTTTAATAATCTCTAGGCTTTATTCCAAATAATTAAAATAGTGAGACTATGAGATCACACTCAAAATTAGGATACGTGATCACTAAATTCAGAGTGACATATGCTGAAAACACCACACATACGTAAGCCACCACCCACCACTTATCTGTGCCATTACTAAACTCAATTGAGGCTAGTATGGCTAGACTTGTTCTCTCCGGGAGAGAACAAGTTAGATATTATAGATTACATTGAAACTGTTTCTGTACATTTTATGAGTTCATGTAGGAAGGCAAACCAAGAACATAGGTTCATTTCTTTCTGATGGCTTCATTAGAGATAAATAAAATAAAATAAACAAATATGAATGAAGGGAGAAACTTTGGTAAACTTCAGTTTAACCTCAGTAAAATGATAAGTATAAGTATGTTGTATAAATATGTCAACTTGATATAAAAAGCACAATTATAACCTATATACAATACAATATTTCCAAATGAAAGAAGAAAAAAGTATTATGAGATGATCCAAGGCTTAGCTCAAATATAAACACATTCATCAAATTAGCCAAAGCAAATAACAAACAGTATAGCATCAGGCCTTTCAGAGAGCTAATATAAAATGACCACTTAGCAAAGCTTTAAGAATCAGTGCACAGTACACATTATTCTCTCCTTGGTCGAACCCTTGCTATACCCAATACCCAACACTCCCACTGAACCTGCATTGTTAAGTCAGGTAGGCTACTGTACATGAATACATCTGTGGTTATTAACATTTACCAAACAAGCTTTTGAATACCAAGCACAATTTGAAAAACATGTTAAAAAAAATTCACTTCACTAGTATATTGTATCTCTTTGTAGGGACATAGTTTTAGCATGGCTTTATCAAGACCATTTAATCAAGTGCTTTGAGCTTAAAGAGCAGTTGCATGCACTTGTGCTGAGCAGCTAGCATATAGTAGGAAACTCTGTATACATACAACAACGAGAAAGTAAACCATGACAGCTAGTGGTTCTTTGATCTCTATTATTCAGATAAGCTTCAAAAAGCCCTTGACAGAATAAGGACCTCCATGTAGAGAACGAAATGTGACAGAGGACTTGTGCAAGGACAAGAGAGGACACTACAACAGGAACTGACACTGACACAAGTTTAGACTGTATCAAGGCATCTATGATGGTTAAAATAAATATAAGTATTGTCGTATGTATTACAGTTTGTGAAATGTAAAATGAAGTTCAAAACCAAACTTATGATTACTTGTTATAATCAGTGGCATTGCAATATCTCACAGCTAGGCTTTCTGGGTGATTGAGTACTGACATGCAGAGAACACATTACAGCGTTGCATGTCCAGTGGTCTACAGCAGAATAGTCCATTCACACTGGGACTGTTTAAGTTACAATGACCAATACCTTATGTGGTCATGACAATAGCAGTACTAAAGTGAGTGAGTTTAAGTACAATCTCATCTCAGCCGATTTGATTGCTAAGCAGGGGTATGCCAGGAGACAACAAGGAGATGGAGTGCTACTGAGGCACCTTAGATTGTACTCTTAGCAAAGGATATTAAATGTTTTGGAACAAAAACAATTTGATTAATACCGAGCAATGCTTACAGTGTCTCCATTTTGTTAAATGGGAGGAAAGTTTGTCAAGCCAATCATAATTTTTGAACACATGAAAAGCTCTTACATTAGCTTTTTAATATCAGTGCTGCCATAAAATATTGAGGATAGACAGATCTACATAAAACTTGAAAATAGCCTGACCTGCAGTTGATGTATGCAATATATCAAACCAGTTAAAAAGGAAGTTCTCTTTACATAATAACACCAATTAAAAGCAGCCTCTTACAGTTATAACGGTCTCGCAAAAGAAAGTTGTTCCTCCACTTGTTAAACAGCCATATATCAATACAAAGCAACATAGCCCAGACTTCATAAGATCAGTTCTGTGTAGTTTCAAGGTACTGTTCCCCTCCAATTAATCAAAAGACAAATAAACCAAATGACATAACTGAATTTCAATCTGTGACCACATTTCCCCAAGGTACAGTGTTATACTGTTCAGGCATGCAAGTAATATATTGAACTGTATCCACCAATATAGAGATGTGTGGGGCAAGATGTGGAAATGGGAGGGTTTCAACGATGCACTGTTCTGGTGTGAACTGCAAATGCCTCGCCTCAACACACCATTGACACCTCTTCCCAAGGAGGGGGGAGAATGGTTTGAGATTGACAGTGAACAGAAACCACATGACTTTCAGCAACTGAGATATGAAACATTGTTACACATGGAGCAGTTCTAAAACTCGCCCAGGTTGTGCCACTTGGCGATCTGTCGCTGAGGATTGTCACAAACCTCCCTCCAGTGAATGACACCCGGGGGCATGGGGCTCTGGCCCCCCAACACCAGGCAGCCCACCACTTCGTTCTTGGTGGTGCGGTCAAAGTCGACCACCAGGAACTCCACAGAGACATCACCCAGTAGCTCAGCTGGCATGTCGTACATGAAGGACTCGTTGAAGACCGGATTGAGCGTGCACTTCTTTACCTGTGTCTTTTTCTTGGCAATGCGCTTGCGGCCATAATACACGTTCACCTTCACGTAGGGATCTGAGGAGACGGAATTATATTATTATGACATCGTATTACCTTTATGTAATTATCCATTGTTAAGTTCATATTGTTATATTGTTGTCTTCATATTCCTATATTACATTTACATTTACATTTAGTCATTTAGCAGACGCTCTTATCCAGAGCGACTTACAGTAGATACAGGGACATCCCCCCGAGGCAAGTAGGGTGAAGTGCCTTGCCCAAGGACACAACGTCGCACGGCCAGGAATCGAACTGGCAACCTTCAGATTCCTAGCCCGATTCCCTAACCGCTCAGCCACCTGACTCCCATAATATAGTCAGTATATTTACTATATTATATCTATATTGACATCGATCCCTGTTCTGCAGTATTCATGTGACCGTGGTCTTCTTGTCGGACATGTCGGACAACTTCTATCCATAATTACAAGCAGAAGTCTGTGTATGTGTCATGTTTCATACTCACTGCCTGACAGGCCTGAGACGTCCATCTTGGGCAAGTGTTTGGCCTTAAGAACGACCACATTCAGCCTGTGAGTGACAGGCTGGTAGGACAATGACACCAACAGCTCGCCACGGCTCAGGCACTGCAGGAATAATAATACAAAATAAATATTTGGGGGCGGATAATCAATCGAATATATAAAACAATCCTTGAATAATAGATGTTTTATTTTCTTCTTCCGTATTGCACTTCTCTGTCTCTTGAACCCTAATATAATACATATATGATCATAAATCTCAATAATATTCCTTCACTCTTTGCCTCCTTCCTTACATTTACATTTATGCATTTAGCAGACGCTTTTATCCAAAGCGACTTCCAAGAGAGAGCTTTACAAAAGAGCATAGGTCACTGATCATAACAACGAGATAGCCCCAAACATTGCGAGCAGCCAAAACATGAAGCATACATTGTGGAAAACCAAATAAGTGCAACAGGGAAGAACCATAAGAGCATGCAGTTAAACAAGTTACAATTGAACAACATGAAACTCCCCCACAAGAGTGCAAGAGTTTACCTGTAGAAAAAATAATCAACAGTCCCTTTCTCTCTCTCTCTCTCTCTCTCTCTCTCTCTCTCTCTCTCTCTCTCTCTCTTTCTCCTTACCTGGACATGCTGCTTCCTGATGGGCTGGGTGATGTGGACGCGTCCTGTACTGGGGTCCAGCCCAGCGAGGGACACGGCCGTCTCCCCAATGACGTCATCACGGGCAAACCGGTCAAAGCTGAGCACCAAGAAATGGAGAGTGAGCTCGGGCAGGGAGCTGTAGGATATTCCATAGAAGGTAAACGTCTCATCAAACACCGGATCCAGGGTCCTCCTCAACACACGTGTCTGTGAGGGAGGATTTAGCACGTCAATAGGATGTTTAGATTATGGTCTTCCTCGATTACTGTTTGAAATACAACTATGTGTCATAAAACCATGTCATAATCAGAAAGATCGTTTATCTGTGTGGGACAGATATTTCCTCCGCATAAAACGAAATGCATTATCTCTTGTCATATTTCTTGTTTTTGTGGTCTGACATGTTTGATGTTAAGTTTTCTATTTGAACTTCAAAAGGGAAGTTGATGTTTGTTTGTAATGTTTGGATGGACAAAATGTATGTACTAAACAGTTAGGTGTAAGCTTTTATTGTGAAAGTATGCTTGGGAGGACTCTTACTTTGACTCTGTTCTTCTTCTCTGGCAGGATTGTCATCTTCACATAAGGATCAGAGCTGCCTGCCTGCTCATCCACAGCAGGTAGCCCCTTGGCACCCACGATAGTCACCACCAGAGCCTTCTTAGGGAAGTTATAATCTACTGCTAGGCACAGGGTGCCCAGTAAGGCGGGTGGCGATATCTCACCCAGGTATGGCGTGTAGGGAGAGACTGTTTTACTGGCATCACAGCTACTGCTGCTGCTGTTCCCCCCAGAGTTGCTCTCCAGACAGCAGTAATCAGCACGGATGGGCAGAGCCCGCTCTGACCTGGGCTGACCAGCTCTCTTCGTCAGGTCGCTCATCTGCAGGTGAGAGGACCCTCTGAGAAGCCCTGTCTTGGGGTCAGCATCTACCAGCAAAACCCTCCCTCCTCTCCCTTTCCCTCGCTCTCTGCCGTGACTCAACTCTCCTCTGGACACCTCGCTCAGCGAAGTTCCTGCACGCCGACTCACACGGACGATCTTCTTGTTGTTCAGTGTCTCAGGGTAGATGCTGATGCCTTTAAGCATGTGGATGAATTTGTAGGGTGGATCAAGGAGTGGGTCGCAGTGTCCTGACTTGTGGGTGCCCGTCATCCGACGGTAGCGCCGCTGACAGCAGGTCCAGAGGAATACAGCCACGGTGACGGAGACCACCAACACCCCTGCTCCAAGGAAGCCTGCCAGCACTGGGGACACCTCTGTAAAGAGGGAGAGGTATGGTTAGGTATCGTCAATAAGGCGGTTGATGCATTTGTCATGTCAAATCCTCTTACAATGAGTAAAAGAACCTGGCCGTCCATTTTGATGCATTTGAAGCCTTTTATAGCAGTAGCCTTTCAGCCTCTGAATGCCAACTCAATTTAATCTAAAACTGTAAAAGCAAGGAAAGATATTTCACAGCCCAAAGCTATTTACCTTGTGAAACTGTCTTTCTCTGCCTAATAACTAACAGCGGGTTTTGGGATTGTTCCTCCAGTATCTCGTCAAGAAAACCTATTCTCTCAGATCTGCTGTAGACAACATCTTCACGACTTAATGTAATTAGATTGTGTCTCAATTTTCGAGTAATATATCCTTAATGAAACTGGGATCCATCATAACCCAACAAGTACGACAGTGCTCTTGTTTTGCAAAACAGTAAGTCATTTTCAACTACAATTCAGTTTGATTCAGTCACTTCCTTATTTAAGGAACAGTTGATGCGATGCCTTCCAGTTGGTTATTTACTGTGCCATCACAAAATCTTTCTCCAAGGCAGTACTGCTACCCACGCCATGGGTTTGCATCCAAAATGGTCAATGGTGGATCGAAATACTACAAGTGTTAAACGTCACAGACCGTCAGCCTACATCTCATAGATATGGCTTCAGCTGCTCTGACATGGATCTAAGATCAGTCAAACATGATGTACTTCAAATGTTAAGCAACTAGAAGAAGTAAGCTGATACTATCCTTGGTTAGGGGACAGCGTCACTCAATTACAGTAGCCTATGTCACTTCATGTCCACCTATAAGGATCTGATTCTGACATCTGACTTGAGATACATGAGTACAGTATACAGTATATGAGTACTTTATATGGCTTGGAAGAAAGAACCTGTAAGACCTGGTGGTTAAACGATGCGATAAACTGCATCTGTACACACCCATGTGGGTATCAATTCAATTGTATGGTCATGAGAGTAGAGCAGTTTATTTTTCTTTCCCACTGTTACTTTTCTGTTTTTCCCTTCGGTACAACAAACCCACATCCCCGTATTGGGTTACTGCATTTCAAGCATCACTCCCTTTAACTCAAATGCACTCAGTGCCTTAATTTCTGCCATAACTGTGTGTGCGGCTGTGTGCGACCAACAACTCGAGTGATTTTTTATGAATCTCGATTACACAGAAACGTCCCCACCCAAATGTGCTTATAAACCATTCATGTTCTTCAAAAATATACAGGGCAGTTTATGCCAAGCCCTCGGAAAAGACATAACGTCATCCACTCCTAACCCACACGCGCAGCGTTTATTGAAGGGATGGGACTCGGTCTAACAAATTGTCTTTGGATATTGTTAAACATCTGACTCCAAATATAGCTTTTAGACATCACGACAATGTTCGTTCAAAGCTGTCGGAGTAAAATCTCCCATAATAAACCAACTATTATGGGGAAAAGGCTAAAGCATCACAGTAGAGATGCACAATCGCAGCTACACTTTACTCTCGCCTGGTAAAATACTTTATAGCCTACCAATAATTAGGCCTATGACATGTTTATGACACATAGAATATGATATAATAAATTAAATATATGGCGAAGGCTGTCGCAGATTAACATTTTCCAGAATCCGGATCCATAGACCGCGGTGTACTATAGGCCAATAGGAGGAATAGCCAACCTGGTAGACTATTAAGCTATATTAATTTGAGACGGATTTTTCTAAATCCATATTGTAAGATGTTACTGCACTTACCATATGTTGGTTTCAAATTGGTTACCTCAGCCATGTTGAGGCTTCAAAAATCTCGCAGACGTCTGTCAAACTGAAAAAAGGGTGCCAAGAAACAGAGGGTTCTATTTTATTTCCATGAATGATATTCGTCTCTCCACTTCTCCTGGTCACAAGTCAACTGGGCGATAACCTCCCTTTACCAGTCCAAAATGATGCTGGGCCTAATGATTAAGCAGTTTCTGAAGGGTGCGTTTTCCTCACCTCCGACTGCTGTCTGTAGCTCAAGTGAATGATTCTGTACCCTGTTCACTTCTGTAGCGTTAGACACAGAATGCGGCTGCTGCTGACTACTATTGGCCCTGGAGACCGCTTTAGGCGCATAGCGCCACCATGTTTGACAAATTTGGTAGCACTGGTACAATGCCCCTCGCGGCTGTCTCTAGTGCTGTCATATGTCCACAAAACACCCCAGTTTGTAAACTCGAGATACGGTGCTTATAGGAGCTTTACTTTATTTTGTACAGTTTATTAAGCTACGCATCATTGACATAGTGCTTACACGGAATTTGTTTTTCTCAATCGCAGACACATATAGGCCAACCTTATACTCTAAACAGTAGAAAAACCCTACACAAATTAGCCACTAGGCCTACACTATGACTGTTTTGGCTGCTAGTTATAGTTGGACAGGATGTGTGTTCTCTCATAGCCTACATTTCCCAATTTCTAATGTAAATTAGATATTAGTTTATGTCAGTATGAGAGTTAAGGAATCGCATAGGCCTAACTGATATACATTGGTTTCTTTCTTCGTTAATGTATTATATATATATATATATTCCTATGAACATCATATATATTATATATAGAGTAAACATTTTGAGTAAAACTGTCTCACATTGTGATATCTCAGAGCTACAGTGAATTTGGCTGAAGGAGTTCTTCGTTTCAGTTCTTTAAGCAAACACATTCATTCACAACTTAACAATTTTTTATGTCACTCATGATTTTAATTTATATGTTTTTTTAATTTATTTTTCTCTAGAATGCAGACTGATCCCTGCAGAATATATAACTCACTGCTTTATTGACCTCAGAAGTACTTTTATTTCTCAATTAATGTAAACATAGATTTGATTTCAATCTGATTCCAGGTTTGTTCAAGTTACAATTCAGTCGCTGCCTAAGGAGTTCTAATAAATCAAAGTACTAGTTTAAATTATTGTGCACCCTATAGCATTTAAAAATGGGTAAAAATGTATCTGCTTTGAGAATCTGTATTCAGTGGACAGTCATCCAATTATTTAAGAAACATGCTGTTACTGTAGCCTACCCAGGCAACCTCAATCAAAAATAATCAGTTTCAAATACAAACATACTGGACACATGTGGACAAGATTTTATAAAAATGACAATGCTGTATTTTTTATTCCACTTTGGTGTACAGTCAACGTTACAAGAGCAGCACGTCGACAATAAAATAACCATAATTACAACAATAATAGAAATAACTATAGCCATAAAATAGCCAAATTGATTCACACTTAATAACATATTTTGTATATATTTTCTGCCAAAAATTCAATGCTGAAAGTCCAATTCCTTTTGAGACAGGACTCATTTGATGACATAACAACATAGAAAATAACTGAAACATGGGAACAATATTTTGAAGATGTAGGTGGGCATAGTGGGATCACCATGCATAATGATGCTTTTTCAAATCCCCAGCAGACATAATTCCATGTTTCATCCCTGAATAAAGCTCACAAGAAATGAGGTAAATCTAATATTTGTGTAGTGCATGCACAGATTAAGTTTAAGACTAAGGGCATAACGTTTTTAAATTAATATTTGACACCATCACAACATCTTAGTAAGGCCAATAAGACCACACAGGTATTAATAGCATTAATGTTTGGGATGTGGTCATTACTGTCGAGTATTGAGTGTTAAATAACACCATCAATAGGACTATAAGCAGTACCCAAGAGCACCACTAGGTGTCAGTCTTCAAAAATAAATCTGGGGAAAGACTAAACAGCATGTATATACTTGGTGCTCTGTGACAACTTCCAGTTTTCTTTAAGCAAACACACTCTCATTCACAACCGAACAACAAATGTAAATGTCACCCGTATGATCAATCAAGAAGTGACTGTATATCTATAGACAAAGGAAGACAAAGTGTAGTTAGCTTTACAGTCCATTGTGAGGTGTATCGTCTAGTTCAGTGGTCTCCATCCCTGTTCCTGTAGAGCTTCATGCTTGTAGGTTTTTGCACAAACCACAGTTATAACTAACCAGATTCTACACATCAACCAGCTAATTGTCAAAATCAGGTGTGCTAGATTTTTGATGTAGTGAAAACATACAGGAAGATAGCTTTCAGGAATAGGGTTGGAGACCCCTGACCTAATTTGATGTTTACTAAAACTAAAGGCACACATTCCTGATAGTCTAAATATGGTGCCGGTTTGATGACTAAAGCTGTTGAATTAAATGCCAACAATTACTATGAAGGCTTACTTCATTTACCATGTACTACTTTATCTCAAACCTGAGCCAACTTTGTAAACCTTGCAACTCTGCCTCTCTTCTGTCAACAACCTTTAATACTAGATATACATTAACATTGTCAAAAAAATGACATATTGGGACCCACAAAAATGGTAACACAGCTAAGATTTCTAAACATGAGGAGAGATGACCTTTTGACCTTGAGAGAAGAGACATTCAATGTAGCTTGGAATAGCAATCAAGGAATAATTATGTAATCATAACTTTAGAATTATCATGCACAAGGACAGAATCCCCCTAGTCTGCGAGAGGAGCTATGCTAACAAGCCGGATTTGAAGAACAGAAAGGCACAAGTAGAAAAAGAGTACCAGATGGAATGCTTCACCTGTCAATATAAGCAAGCACTCATGTTTCAGTCTGTGGAGTCGGCTTTGTTCAAAAGTATTTCTGGCTTACCACCAGTTGACTAAGTTAAAAACCTTCCTATGGGGCAAAGTAAAGACAGTCAAAACTGCCAAACAACAGATGTCATTTGAGCCATCTACCTTTTCCTTGTGATAAAAACGATTGGAAATGCAAGTTGCTTTAATGAAACACCAAAAATCAAATGCTGCTTCATTTCTAATTTTTCAACCGATAAAGCTGAATAACCACAGTATTACAGTTTGGATCCAGCCTTGGAGTTCTTCAAGTGAATCCATTTCCAGACTCATATATTTTTTGGTGGCGTAACAAAAGCTTGATGTGAGGCTGTGTGGAGCGGGGGAGAGAGTGCTAAGGATTTGAGGTTTTGGCTGAAATACATTAAACTGAGGGTTTGCACTGTCATCATGAGGTAATCTGGCTTTGGTGAGTTTCACCATATGGCAAACTGTTCAGTTACATACAATTACTGCTTCATCACAAACACAGACATCACTATTTTAAAGCTTAGATTATTTGGACTTTTGGTAAGAAAATAAATGAACTTGAGAATAGTGCCTGGTGTTATTTGGGCGCTCTGATTAACAATGCTAACAATGACTGACTAGTTGCGTTTACATCCACACACAGAAAAACAACAATACAAACACAGAGATGCCAAAACATTGGCTGTCAAGGTCCAATCAGGTGCTGCTTCCACCAGAATTGTGTTTTCAGACATTCTGAATCAGGATGGTTCTGTACCCTTAGTTGCCATGTCTTTTTCGTTGGTCTAGATAGACAGCATACATTGAATCTACCTTGACATTCTGACTTCGAATTTTGTATGTGTGTGAGTCTTTGTGTTTGGGCGTGACCGGCTCGTTGTGTTCTTGAGATGCTAGGGTGCAAGTGTGTGTGAGCAGTGGATATCTAAAGGCTCCAGAGGGTCCCTGTGATGTTTGGACAGTACCTGTGTGTATCTGTAAGTGTTAACAGGGTACACTTGGTTTCTGTAACACATCCCTGGATGTCTACAGTGCATTCAAATATTTGAAAGACAAACTGACATTTACTCATTACATATATTATAAGTTATGGTAATATATAAATTCAGATTTTCCATGGGTAGAACTTACTGATCCAGTTCTCGTTGTAGTGTCGTGTTTTGTGTATGAGTGAAACAATTCCTTTAAAGGTCATAGAAAGTCTGCAAATAATAGAACCTTTGTATGTGCATGCCAACAGGCGTGTTATTTAGTGTGTTAGTGGTTTCACAGACATGTCAGAGAGTTTGTGAGTAGTCAGTAGCATCTATTTGATTGTAAAAGCAATAGTGTAATCGGTCTAGTTCACTGCCTATAGGTCTCAGTGATATGGGGAGAGTGTATACGTATAGTTGTGTGTTTATCATGTAATATAACCAACCCATTAAGGACTAGTCCTCATCTTTCTTTTGCAGTCAGTTGGCAGGCCCTGGGTCAGCCAAAGGCATGGTGTGCAACACCTCATCCAGAAGTTGCAGAGCACGGTGCAAGTGGACTTCCACCCAGCAGGGAGTGTGCTTGATGCTTTGCCGCGGGTAGTCTGGCCCCCAGCCCTTGACGAAGCTCAACCGCAGGATACACAACCTCCTGAGATCGTCGACACCGATTCCTGCTGCCGCAGAAAGACCTGTGAAAGAGAGAGACATAATCATTAACAACTAAACAGAGCTTCCCCAAGGTATCTATATTTATATGGTGTGAAAGCATGATTCAATGCCATATTTATACATTTGATTCATTGTTCTCTACTTTACTTACTGACTGCAGGCGCAATTCCCCCGACGCTGCCTGGCCCAGGGATGTTGCCAGCTACGGCTGCAGCCTGAGCAGCTGCAGCTGCCTGGGCTGTGGCTGCCTGCTGCTGCATCTGCCTGTGACACTGCCTGAGGTCAAACACCTACAAGAGGAGAAGACATGAATGGAATAATCCTGGAGAAAAAGAATAATCATCTAGAGCTGTAACAAGACCTCTGACAGGTCCAGATAATTGATTTTGATTACAGCAATGAGGTGACAGTTGGTTTGATGTTGTATGCAGGGATTCAGGCAGGAGGCCAAGGTGAGTGAAGGTGAAGAGGAAACAGCCGAGATATTTCATCACACTGTTTAAAACATAAGTTACACACTCACAAGAAAGTAATTTTGAAGTAAATTTGGTAATTTTGCTGAAGCTTCAATTTAAATAGTACTTTGGCCCCACAATCCACCATTTCAATTTGGATTTCACCGCTGTAGCATTGGTGAGGTTGTTCCCCTAGATTAAGCACTAGGTTGAATTTAGAAGTGTGTATGTAGAGTGGAGGACGAGTTCTAATAGGTCAGGTCAAGGTGACCTTAATATTATTATAATAATAACATTGTTTGCATCCATTTTGCTGAAAAGTTTATGTATTCAAAAAAAAATTCTGGTACCTATAGTAGCCTGTAGGCACTGGGCACAGTGCTTTAAAAAGGTGGCACAGTTCTTTGGTACTCGTGCAGGTGCCTGAGAGCTGTAATTGTTCAAGGAATTATGTAGTCTCTTTGCTTTTTAAATTCTATCTGTATTCATGTGCTGTCATGCACTGAATGCACGCACGCAGCTCTTGTCACTTCTTTTGAGGTGTTCTCTCTTGTCTAGCTCCTTGTCAGCAAGTTTTGCCTGTGCCCTTTTTAACAACACAACAACCCAAGCTGCACCCTACCTTTATGTAGGCTCCTGGGTAGATCTTGTGAACCGCATCCCCCGGTGCCCGTCCTGCTTCTCTGTCCAGGTAGTAACTCTGTACGAACACAGCATGGTCGCTCATACAGCGCATCCACACGTCTCCCTCTCCACGACATTCCAGCTGAACTCCTTTACCTATGTGCAACCTGAAAATGAGAGACAACAAATCAAGAAAAGGGAAAGAGAACGATTTCTCATGAGGTAAATACAGTGTCGTTTTTGGGAAGGGATTACCATTATTTAATGTCCCCGGGGGGAGATGAAATCAAATTGGGAAATGTATTAACATCAAAATGACCCACAAATAAATGATGTGAACAAGCGTAGAAACATTACTGGCAATAAAACATTGCCTATCTACATATGTAATTGAAGAGCATCTCTTATTCACATTCGCTCAGACCTGGCCCTCTCGCTGGCGTCCGTGCGGTGAACGTTGCTCAGCTGGCCCAGACAGAACCGATCGCCTCCCGATGGGTCCACATAGCCATCGACGGTCACCACGGGACAGCTGGCTGGGACTTTGAACATTTCTCCCACCTGGACGTCCATCTCAAAGTAGGAGATGGAGCACCAAAACTCCGGCCCTAAGAAGTGGAACAAGGTGTGCTATACATTATGTAAGGTATGTCCGTATGCACTGTACATATGCACTGTATATACAGTGCGTGCGTGTGTGAAGTGCTCACAGTGATGTTTCGCCTACCTGGGTGATTAGATACCAGAGGAGGAAACGAGGCAGAGCCATGATGCTGAGACCCTGAAACGTCAGTGAGGAAATGTTACAGGAGCAGGCCCGACTTAGCAAGAAATGTGCAAACATGCAGTCATGTATCACAGATGTGATTGCTATAAATATTATAAGATTATACTATCTGAAAAAACGCCGAAAGAACCTTAAAGGTTTTCATATATTGTAAAGTCAGACTTTGATTGTATGAAAATGTATATATTACTGTAAACAAAACTGAAATAAATATTTGGGCTGATCCCCGGTGAGTTTGTTCATAAGGTTCTCTATCTTTAAAAAACTGTAGACACTCACAGACATTTCTATAGACAATGTATGTAAATATGTTTTATACATTTACAGTTACTTACAGAAGTGATTTGGATGGTGGAGTGGAGGTTGTTGGTGACCACGCCCATTTTGTGTCGGGGGCCCCACCGGCGTGTAGGAGGCTGTGCTGTTGCCTGTCCAAGTTGCTGAATTTCAGAAGCAAAAAGGTTGATAAGCACAAACAAGTGTATAAGCATAAGGATTTTAGACAACCTGGGATTATATTTGTGTTCTGGATCGGTTGCTTAAGCAACCCATAGAGGCGACCTGTGATCAGCAGTCAGGCTTGTGTAGCTTTGTTTGGGGAAGTTTTTGTGTCGTGAGAATTTTGTGTAGAATTGTTCAACTCAAGCTTAATTTGTGATTTAGAATGTCTCTGCTCCACAGTATTGAAACTGAAATGTGTCCTTTGTATTTGTTTCACTTTTTTTTTCAAGTAATTAAGTAAATACATGCAAGTACAATTCCAAAATGGCACCCTGCTCTTCATGGATTTATTTGAATGAGTGCATAGCTAACAGGACAGCTGGATCAGAGCTAACTGTCCATTCAACAGGTCCAGTATAATTTGTGCGGGCTATATGTTTCAATGTGTGTTGTGGGTGTTTCAGTGGGTGTTGTGTGTGCTTACTGTGGAAGGCAGTCTGTGTGTGTTTGGAGCTATTGTAGCCGTTCTGTCCCGGCTGGGGCGGAGGTTGCAGAGGTGGCTGAGTTGCCCCTTGTGTAGGAGTGGATGGTGACGGCGTTGGAGTCATAGAGGTCATTGGTGTCACGACCTGCCGCTGTGGTGAGGCAATCTGCAACAAACCCTCCCCATGACCTCCCTGTAGGGACAGCATGGAACCCGAGCCAGACACTGCCAAGAGGATATATGGTTGGAGAGGTTGTGAGGTAGTTAGGTAGGTGGATAGATGGTTAGATAGCAGGGGCGTAGGCTTTCATTATACACTTGTTGGATACGGCAATCCCCCCCCTACGTTTTATTAAGTAAATCATATTTAATGGCCGAAACCTAAGTTATTATGAAAAGCTCTCCCACATACATTTGAAATCAAACCAACGCCCCAGATAGATAGGTACAGAAGATAGATGGATTGAAGAGAGAGAGAGAGAGAGAGAGAGAGAGGGAAGGAGGCAAAGAGTGAAGACATATTATTGAGATTTATGATCATATATATATTATATTAGGGTTCAAGAGACAGAAAAGTGCAATACGGAAGAAGAAAATAAAAAATCTATTATTCAAGGATTGTTTTATATATTTTATCGATTATCAGCCCCAAAATATTTATTTTGATTTTGATTCCCGCAGTGCCTGAGCCGTGGCGAGCTGTTGGTGTCATTGTCCTACCAGCCTGTCACTCACAGGCTGAATGTGGTTGTTCTCAAGGCCAAACACTTGCCCAAGATGGACGTCTCAAGCCTGTCAGGCAGTGAGTATGAAATACACACACACACACACACGTTTGAGAGAGAGACAGACAGACAGACATGCCTCTTACCTGTTGGCGAGAGGGACATGTTAGGGTATAGAGTGACAGATGGGGGGCCACACGACGGTTCAGGAGGCAGCTGCAGTGGTGGTAGAGGCTGACCATAGTGCTCTGGAGGGGGCAGCTTCAGTGGCCCTGGATGGTCTGATGGGGACATGCCTGGAGGGAGGTCCATCTGAATACAGTCATGGATGTACTCCTCTTTAATCAGCCTGCCTGGAGGTGCTGAAAGGGAGAGAACAGTATACTTTTTTTGAAAAATATCAAAGAAAGAGTATAATTTCAGTCTAAGCTTTAGTTAAAAAGTTGTTAAATACAATTGGTATGTGATGGAGAAACATAATAATGTTTAGTTGGAAACTCACCTGTATTCTGGAGACTCAGACCAACTTTATAGGACAAAAGAAGAAAAGGTCAAGAATATGTCAGTAACTTATTCCTCGAGAAACTCCTTTGGTGTATAAATTGTGTTACTAGAAGTCAAGCTAAGTTCATGCAAGATACTACGACAAAAACGATCACAACTACAAAAAATATATCAGTCAGCAATTATTCATACATTGACTTACCGATGCCGGGAGAAACCACTCGCTCATAGTGGTAGGGGTTCACACAAACATTATCATATTTGAGATCAAAGGCGTACTGACAGAACTTAACATGCTTGAGCTCATTCTTGTGGAGGTCTGGCCAACGCCATAGTCGGGCATAAATAACATGGGGGAAACCTTTCCTCCCTGCGACCTGAGAAAGACACAAACAGTAAGAGAAGGAAAGAGTGAGGGAGATTGCTGGAAGAGAGCTTGGCAAAGAGACAGGATTTGTATGTGTGTATTGCATGTGAGTTGTGAACTGTTAATAAAGAGGATTTTTTCATATTTTGTTCGATTACATTTTTTATTTATTTGAGTACGTAGGCAACACTACAGATTCACTAGAATATTTTTGTATTAAATAACAAAGAGACAAAATGTCCACGATTCATTTCTTGATAAACTTGTGCAGTGCCACTTCTAGAGTAATTCTTGAAAGTGATTTTTCAATTCAGCTCATCTATAGAGGGTTTTCCTTGCACCACACTCAACATTTCCACTTTGTAATAAACAAATACCTGCAACAGAACATGCAACGCGCTTGTTGTGACCGAGTGTAATCATCCCATTCCATACCTGTAGACGTCCATCCAGGGTCCTCTGAATGGTGACACACTTGCTGGGGTGCACTCCGTTGGTGGTGATGGCGGTGATGAGCGAGTCCAACTCATCCTTCTTCTCTTTCAGCTTCTTGACCAGGCTCTCGATGGCACGCTTGGCGAAGCCCTCGTTCTCCCCACCCTGCCGGTGGCACATGAGGCTGTGCACGATGCTCAGGCAGGCGTCGTTGCTGCTGGGGGGGTTCACTGACATGATGCTACAGATAAAACCAAGGCAGTTTGATTACTCAAATCAGTAGGCTAATGAACAACATACTGGATCAGTTCACAAATTTGGTTCCGCTTCCAACGTCTGTTTCGTCGATCAAGTCATTCAGAAGCGGAACTCTCTCCTGGCAGATAAATAAACCCATAGTGCCACACAAAAAAGAAAAAAACAGTTCACTGTTCCAATGTGGCATTTGTCTGCTTAGACTGTGTCTGCTCCTTATATTTCAAGATGGTATGTGGATGGCATTAATGTTTCATTCAGTGATGGAGTTTAGGGGATAATAGTAAAAGTTAGCCAACCTAGTGAATCCCATTTGTTATACAGTCTACAGTGGATGTCAGAGTTATCTCCGTACTTAAGGTAGCGATGGCCGCGAGCGCCATTGGAGGGTTCATCCTCACTTGTGTCATCAGTTTCCAAGTCGGGCCAGTCCGAAGCCTTTAGGCCTGATTCAGGTGTGTCATTCTTTTCGCTCTTATGTTTTCTCATGGTGAAAATAGTGAAATCTAATGATCCTGAGATTACTGTTATGTTTAGGTTCTTCAGGAAGTGGGTAGTTAAACTATTTGGGGCTTAATACTGACCCCCTGCCCTGTGTTTATATCCATACCTATTGATTTATACCTACAGACCTTTACAAAATATTGCTTCCTCCTACTGGGTTTTAAAATTAATTCAGCATTGCATATTGTATCTTTCCATTTTAATGAAATATTGTACCTTTCCATTTTATTGCATAATACTGTATATCATGATCAAATGTTTGGTTTTGGATCTATAAATACTCCTACTGCATACTTCTTTTCTATACAATAAATCATGTATTCTCTTAACTCTTTAAGTGCCATAGATGTAGATATGTTTGTTCTATATCCATACTGACTTTCAGTCAACAAAGGTGAAGTTCAATATTTAAGGTTGTCTTCGCTTATTGTTGATTGTTATCTTAATTTGTAGTCCTCCAGTAGGAAGAACCTTATTGATTTAGCTATTATTATTATTATCAAAGATTATCAGAAAGCTTCTGCAAATTGTAGCTTTTCTTATTAGGGATTTTATTGTTATTACTTTCATACAACTTCAACTTCATAACCTTGTGAAAAAAATGTGTACACTGAAAGTGCAGACTCAGCAGAGCACGTCCAGGACACAAAGAGACTGTGATCCGACCACAGGGTGCATCAGAGTATGCAGCCCAATTCCACAGTATACCATTTCTACCCTGTTTGACCTAGAATCTGTCATTTGATGAAGTCCAAGCTAATGGATTTTTTTTCTGTACAGTGAAAATGTAGGATCAACTACAGAAATGTACTTCAAATCAACCACTGGTCCAGTTGACCTGTTAACTACTCCTAGTTCAAAAATAGTTCCAACCATTGGCTCCAACCAGGAAGCTTGACCACCACAACATGCTAAATGAGGCAGTTACCATGTTAAGTTGGTGTGGACTATATAGAGTACATAAAGATTGTACAGAGTATATGAAGATGCTATATTATACATTGTCAACACTGTCAAGAAATTAACTTGAGCCTTTCAGCTGGCCACACTCCCCTGCTTTTTTTCTAACGGCTAAGCTAAAATCACGTTAACTGTCTAATGTTTGTAAATCTGCCTTTCATCAGACTCTATGGATAAGGGGAGCACACATAGTGATTTTAATACACTTAAAACCAAGAGAAGAAAGGCAAGATATGAAAATGCAAAGCTTTTGCTCTACATTCTAAATAATGCAACAGTATTAAATATAACTCACACACTTTGACATTATAATTAATACTAGTTAAGTAATGCTAGATTGATGCAATTAAAAGTCTGTTTGATTGTCTGTGTACTGGTAGTGGTGTACAATATGTGTGTGAACTGGTCTGGTTACAATTCTGATAACACACACTATCAATAAATGAATTTAAGCCTTCCATCTGGCCCGGCTCCATATTTTCTTACAACAAACGCCCAGAGCTCCATCTAATTAAATGTTTGTGTAATACTTAAAAGCTGTGCTCAGACTCTGCTAACAGACGCTGAAGGCATCTAGATGTGAGGTTAGCATAAGTGCTGGTTTTAATGCAGGAAAAACCCATTCTTGCAATAATTAGAAAGATAAAATTTAAAAAGCATGAATTTATACTACTATTTAAATATTTAACATTAAATGAATCGGTATTCAGTTTCCATTCTCATTCCACTGGAATAACGACCAGGATTCTATAAGTTTAGATGCTCTAGTGCCTCCTAATAATTTTAAAGGGGCCTTTTTTACAGATGTGCTTGTGTTTTAAACTATTTTAAGTTTCTTACATTTACTTTACTAATTTCTTTGACTTATTAAACCTTTTACTACTTGCTTTAAGTATACCATCAGTTATTGTATCTGTTATGTATATTTTAAATGTATTGTCTCATAAATAATTTCTCACCTGCATAAGAGTTGCAGGTCTCGGTGTGATTATTCTGAATAAATACGTAAGTGTAAAAGCTAATAATAATAAATTCATACAAATACAAACGCTTATTGTCTAAAGTGGACAAATTATAAATGCTACAAAGCAGCAGAGATAACTATATTAAACGTTCAGAAGATTCTTTTCAACATTCAATCCAACTATCTCAAAGGATACTACAAATATGGTATATACAACATATAACTACAGTATATTATATGGTGACTGGCATTTTGCTCAGTGGAGAATGGAACCCACTGACCCAGAGATTTACTCCACCCATAACTCAAAACAAGCCAATTGTTTTACCCATTCCCAGGACAGAATCATGGCCACCAGGCCCAGGATCTTTTTGGCCCATTTTTGTAGCGTAAACACAAAAAAATTAGACAAACACAGTGCCTGATCTTAATATATATAGCCTACCTTGGAAGAAAGATTTTACAGCACAGAGCATGACCTCAAGCTTTAGAAGAAATACTTTTGACTAGTGGCTCCCAAGTTATGTGTTTCAGGCAGAAGGGGCATTGGCCTCACTGAAGGGTGGAGATAATATACCTTGTGGTCAGTTGATCAGTCAATGTCAGTGATAGGCCAGAAATTTCAGCTGCATGGTGCCCCAGGTCTGAATCCGTCCCTGATAAGAAATTAAGAATAAATATGAATAATTCTGCTAAATAACAGAACTTTTCAGTTTCAACCTATGATTATTCTGTAAAAAAGATATTAAGGTCATCGTAACGTTTTGGAACTGTTCATCAGAATCAAACAATTTAAAAAAGGTTGATGTAGTAGACATAGGCTAAACGCTTTATACAGTATAGGCTACTATGTAGTCTAGGGTAGGGTAACTACCACTAATTACGCTCTATAATTGCAAAATCTTTCTGATTTGAGGATTTTAAATATTCTTTATTCTTCATTTAACATTTTCATGCTCATATAGTGCTGACAATTTAGTGCACAGCAATATAGGCCCCCCAAAAACGCCCGTCTCAATGCAGCTGAACTTAACGAGCAGTCGAAGGACCAAGGGAATTGCGTTGTAATCCCTTAACAGTGCAATACTATAAGCTTTCTCTACCAAATAATTTTCATGCATAATTAAGACAGAATATGGACCATTTGCAAGCCATGTATTCAGTTTGCAAGAGACGTGGACGACTCAAACATTGCCATACCATATTTGGCCAAAGCGCGTCATTGAGACTGTCGTCTGAACGTTTAAGAAATCCCGATAGGAATTAAATAGGCTAATACACATAACATAATAGCCTTATTTGAAAATACATCATTACAGTGTAACACCCCAATGACATGCATCTACATGTAGAAGTATGCGATATGGTGGGAAATGTGTTAAATTAACTACGTTTACGAAAAACATCGACAGCAGACTAGACAGTGAGCCAGTGAAGTCACTGCTGGACAAAACGATACAACATGAGAGTAAGCACACATAAGGCCAACAGAAGGCAGACTCCTCCGACATTTGTATGTCGATAGCCGAGCTAATAATCAAAATATTTTCACGTTTGTGGATTTTGAAAACATCCTCCTCCCCCTTACTTATCTGGCTTGCCTCTAATGCTCGCGTGACGAGAAAAGCAGTAGAATTTGATAAACTGCCTATACTTACACATTAGCCGGAGTATTGGGGGGATAGAAGAGAAGGAGTGAAAATGGTACACTAAAGTAGGTTGGATTCCGAATCCTCCTCCCCTCACGCCTATCTGTTTCTATCCTTGTCGTTATCTTACTCTCAGCCTTGGTGTCTCCGCTCGTGCATCCTGCTTGCTCCCCGAAGCTTCTCCTTGCGCTCGGTACAATAACAAAAGAGGGTAGACATCGTGCGCGTGAATGTCTAGCCAAGCTCCAGCCAATAGGGCCTCCAGTCTCAAAGGGCTGGAGGCTCTCAGCCAATCGTGACAAGGCTCTCACGGCTGGGCCCCCGGGCTGAGGTCTGTCTGGGTCGCGTCTAGATTGACATATCGGCGCGACTGTTTTTTTAAAGTGGCGCCGCCGAGATCACCCCGCCCTTCTGCCTGCCTGGCTACCCACCGCCCCTCCCCCCCACCACCCCACAGGCACGCACTACTGTCAGTCCCACTTTGACCCCAGAAGGTACTATTCAACATGTACGTCTTTGGAGGTATACACTCTTATACACCGAAAGATGTAACTTACTCTCATACAAAACTATACTGGTCTAATCAGTCATCTTCCTCTTCTCTTGACCCATGGCCTCTAAAATACCTTTCTGCATTCCCCCTCCCGCTAAAACCCAAAGGGTCACCTTCAACTCCCCAATCTCCTTCTCTCATTACAAAACATTCATTATTGACATTGGGGGCAGACATACCTTGCATTTTACCACTGATCCAATTAGGCACATCATACTCAGGTGAAGGACAATTTGCACAGAGGATGAATATAACAAGCAGTTACAACTTATTTTATAGCTCAACACATCTACAATTAAGTTGTCATGTTTTCGCAAATGGCTGGACATTGCTACATGCATTCATTTGCACATTCATGCACACAAGTTTGTGACCCATCAGTACTGACCAACTGACAGTCCAACTGTCCAAACATCTAAATATAAGCATTTCAAATCTGTTCCAAGTTGAATAGTATGATAATTCTGCTGTGGACCAGTCTCTGCTCTGATTTACATACATTTCCAAACACTTCTACATTTTCTTTTCTATGCAGGGTATTGTGTGTAGCCTGGTGAGAAAATGAGATTTTAATTGAATGATTAAATATAACAATTAAATACATTTAAAATTCAGGTTTAAAGGTGGAAAACTGCCATTTTTATGTGAGGCAATCAGAGATCTAGTACTAACTTCACAGTTTTGCGACAAACCAATTTTATCATAAAAGTGAAGCTCATTTGATCATGAAACAGTTCAAACTGTCCATCACATCAGAATAAATTACCAGAACTTATTTACTATGCCACTTTTTTAAGCCTGAATTGATGCCGTACATATACGCATTGTATTAATTTAAAGTAACAGCTGTTTATTGTTTCAAGCAAGCAAAAGCTTGTACAAAAATCTACAATTAAATGATAAATATGAAAAAACACATATTAATAATTGGAAACGTAAATACAGATTTGTCAGATCTTTACAAACTTGGCTATGCAGAAAGGGTTTTACAAAGTTGGATAGAAACATGACAAAGGGATTTATTTCTTACAAATGATGATGGACAACTTAGTCATCAGTAACATTGCAACTAGATTTTCTTGCCTATAGAAACTGCAGTCTCGAGTTGAACTAAGACATACACATCCAAAAAGAGAAGCAAAAACGTGATTACGTTTACCTTAATTGCATCATATTAAATGCATTTATCTAGCGCAGTCTGATGTTTAATTCCATCAACTTTTTATGTAGCAATGCTCGCCGGATTTCTAGCTGTGACAACCAGCGAATTACCCCATATGTTTGTATTATAACATGCATTTCAGCAAGTGAACAGACATGGAAAACTGCCAGTGTCCTAACCTTTATTTCAGGTTAACAAGAGTTAGTTATGGTTTGTTGGGTGAACGAGGCGTAAACACTCCAGAAGTCTCCAGCATGGTCTTCCTGCGGGCTGTTTCTTTTGCTACATTGTGATTAAGCCTTCGTAGACGCTCCTACAGTTCAAATCCATTGAGAAAAAGAGAGAAAGAAATCAAGCATACAAGTGTCAGATTTGGAGGCCTGAAACATTGCATGGGACTACCATCAGTAAATATTTTGGATATATTTAGATTTGTATTTAGCTTAGTAAGAGCTCTGTAAGAGGTTGAACAGAGCAATATCCACACACACCAAAAGAAAACACCACTAGATTTATTGGGTTGGGCAAGTCCTATGCCAATTGTATCAACTGAATCTTGATAAGAGTACACACCTAGTTTGGACAGAGTTACAAAGAATGAAAACTCTAATGGACCATGTGCACCCCTACGTATTTACTGCTGTGACCACAAACAATTTTTATTAAAGAAAGTGTCAGGATCAAATTGGACATTACTGAAAAGTGACAAAAAACAAAACAAAAAACCTGAGCATTTTGAAGAATGTTGTTGACCAACACCACCCGACGTCTTGCATTTAAAAGCTTTTTGACATACGGGTCAAGATCTAGTGCCACCTTCTGGTGTTCATTTATTCTGCATAGCTCTGAAAAGGAATAACAGAAACACATTTCTTTATAAACAATGATTTGTATCATATTAAATACTGCATCTTAATATAAGTCATGTAGGCGCACTGTTCTGTTCAAATGGGAAACCATAAAAAAAGAAATGTCTTACCTGTGGCTAAATTGTCAATGTGTTCTCGCAATTCCACTTGGCTCTCCCTAAAACAAAAAAGCAGCATAGTTTAGGTTATATATTAACAAGCTTTGTTTACCTAGATATTAGGCTACTAGGTAAGACAGAAAGCCTGCATAACGAACATAAATCGTCTCAATCAGTGTTCAGTTATATTAGGAAGGGCAAATATGTATTTTACCCGATACTATATTGTGTATGCTGCACCCTACTGGTAATTGTTGGTACTTTTGTACTGTGCGGATTGGCTAGTAACCCTAACCAATCAAATGGTCTTCGACTATTATCTGTCAATTTTAATTATACTAATACTAGACTCACACCCGCAGGGACAGTCGAGTGGTGAACGAATCATTTCTGTTTTCCTGAACTGAGCCTATGCAAGTCACGTGAAAAATGTCACACCCGCAGACCCAGGCGTAGGGTGAACGATAATTTCTGTTTCTTCTGCTGATTCTATGCTGCAACTTTCATAATGCGCGGCCACGAGAAAATGACCAAATTACAGTCAGACTACTAGTTACTCCCAAGATGTGTTCAAAATGAACGAATCGTTCACGAGCGACAGATCACTGTGTGCACGGAAAAACAGCCATGTAGTTTTGCGCTACGGTAGGAAAATCCGACAAGGTAGATAGGTAGGTAAATCAACATAAAACATCAGCCAGCTGTTAAAAAAAGACTCGTCGAAGCATTTCAAAATAAACAGATCTGTCTCTTCCGCTTCAAAGACAGGAGGCTTGGCATCACGAGACAAGCTATTATTGTTATGGGGCTGCTGCACGGAAGCCTCGTCATTTGGTTGTAAGAAAGAAGCGTTGTATATTGTCAGTGACATACTCAAGGAAATAAGCTTGATAGTCTACCCACCTCACAGAGTGTACATGCAGGTCAAGCTGCTGGACAGCTGGTTTCAAAAGGTCGAGTAGTCCCTCTGCAATCGCATCCCTCCCGGACGGAGTCTCCACCACTGCTAGTGCAGCCATCTTTGGCGCATAGTAAAGGCGTAACAAAAAATGTCACGTGCTGTGAACTGGATGACGTTGTGCTTGAGCTATAAAGTACCTTCTTCCATTTTCCTTTATCCCCCAGTAGCATGCTATCCAGCACCATTTTGTACTGAACAGTGAGAGGGAGAGCAGGCTTGCAAAAACAAATTTCCTTAAAAGTTTGAATTCGATTTTATTACTAATATCGGAAAGAAACACATAAGCAACGAAGAGAACTCAGATTAGAAACAAGCTCGGATCACAATAAACCAACCTTAGCTTCTGTAGCTACCATCACTAGCCTAGCTATCAAACGTAAAAAGCTAGGACAAGTCTGGCTAGCAATCGCACTAACGTTATCTCCGTTTTCGACAGAAGCAGCGATCAGTAAGTAAGTATCGAGCTTTCTTGTTCGAATTTTGTGTCGAATTGATGCATTTATTTTATTTTAGACTAAGCTGACTCTACTTGCCATCACATTGGCGGTTTTGAGCCATTGATTTAACTAAGGCAAACGCTTTGTAATATCCACACTTGCACAAATTAAGCGACATTTTCAATGAGTCACGTGACTCTGATTTTGGCAGTATGCGATACATGGCGTCAAGAAGCAGGTGAAGACGACCAGAAATAGAACAGTTTCCTAGTCAATGAGAATTTCGGCACAGTGCACGACTAGCGACCCTCCGTCACGTTCACTTCCTAGCATACTGTCATTGCTACTGTACGCATACCTTATCATTTAAGTAACTAAACTCAGCTACCTCCCCATTTTATATTTGAAACAAAAAAAGCCTTCTGGTGAAAAGTTGTGGGAAGGGGGGATTTTCTAATTAATAAACATTTACTGTGTGGGTTAGGCAAAATGCTCTGGGACACTGGCATGTCCGATTATACTTACAATGCTAGCTAGTTGAAAAGAGTGATAGCCTGGAAGATTTTCTTCCAGATGCAAATCCTAATGCAAACCATCTTAAATTGCTGAAGCATTCATGCGGGAAGTGGTACGTGCATAGATGTATGCCCTCCATTTTGGCAGCCAAATCGATTCCCAGACTAAATAGTCGTCGCAGAGCCATGGTACAATTCTGTTGCATATAGAGTCTGGAATTGCTCTTGCAACATAAAACCCCACATGTTCTATTAACTATTCTAAATAAATTTAATTGGGAAGTCTTAAGTTTCAACCCCGGATTTGTGCCGTTTAGTCAAGTTTTAACTCCAAATTCTAAAGAACATTTGTGCAAGATGGTAATATTACTAAGTGGAAACAGGAAAGGGCTATCCTCAAGCTGGTCCTCAAAGTTTGAACCATTGAATTGTATTCATTTTGCATGTTATTGTATACTTTAGTATTAATATTTCCTTCAGTAGAACTTAAGAGGCCTAGCCTGGATCATGAAAAACCACCCACATTGCTAATTGCCTTAATTAATGCCCCAGTGTACATTGTGGTCCATACAGAAATGTATTGTATAGTTAAGTGTGACAGAACTTTACACCAAAACACGCCTTAACCTTTTGGAATGAATTGTAATGACAGGTGTAGGCTAATAGCGCAACGCGAGTGTGGGTGGATACAGAAGCCTCACCCTCAGAACATTGGCTGTTGATCTTTAAAATCACTAATGTTAATTGTTTTTATTGTATGGCAACTCCGCCTCCAATACACCACCCTTCTGACCAACTACTGGTTTATTTCTCTTTCCAAAAGGTCTATCAGCGAAGTCAAAATGAGTGCGCCCTCTTCCCAAAAAGTTGTGCTGAAAAGCACCACCAAGGTGTCCCTGAATGAGCGGTGAGGAGCCATGCATCTGACAGAAGTAACCAGACCAGAGGCGAGGGCACAACCGTGGTTTTGACGGCTGTAGTGTGCTCTACAGGAGGCCACTGTGGACTAGAACAGACATGGATACTGCCCCGAAGCCAATCTGTGTGCTGCTCCCTCAACATGTCTGCTGCATTTACCGACACAACAACCCAAGTCGATGAACCAATGTTTCCAATGTAGTCAAAATATGGAAGGCTTGTCAACCATAGACTTCTTGTGTGAGCAGCGCACATTTTGAGTCGAGGAGAGTGGGTAACTATGATGCTATGTAAGGCGACTGTCCCAAACTGGGACGCAGGCCACACATGCCTCAGCACTCCCATTGCATGTGCATATTGCGCTAGCTGTGCGCTACAGAGAAGAGATTCCTAACAGCGGTGGGCGGGCACAGCACTCAAGTGCCCCTTCTCTTCTGCCCTGTCTCACACTGCTCTCAGAAATGATTGTCTGGTCAGCCATTTGTCTACTTTCTCTCCTTCTGTCTTGCTTGCTTCCTTTTCCCTTCACTACTCTGAAGCGTCTCTGTGAGACGGGTACCCAGTCCTAGCCTGGACGTGACCACCCCCTCTCACCCCGCCCTACTTCCTTTTGTAAAGTGGTAATACCACAAGGCACGGTCTGGGCTGTAAGTGGCTGGGTGGCCAAACTACCCCTCCAGTCCATGGCCTCCTCCCCTGTTGGAAGCTGCCGGCAACATGAAGGCGGCAGGAGGCCTGTAAGTGGCAGTCACTTTCTCATCCTCTTTCCCTTCAACTTTTTCTCCAGTTCTCTTCCTTGCCTCCTTAATGTCTTGTCTTGTTCTTTCCATACGTTCAATTCTGCACTTCAACTTTCCTTTAAAATGTCTATAATGGCTACCACTTGGGCAGGCAAAATTGGCATATCTGACAATGAGTGCAAAGAGCAAAGTGTCAAATAAAAAAAAAAGTGAGACAGGGCCTACATGACAAACGCCAATGCCTCCTGTGGCTTCGTCTTTGCAATGAGAACTGACTTGATTTGGACCCCCCGTATCTCTCTTCCGCCTTTCCCTCTCTCTTGCCCTGTGTCTGTTCCCTTTCCCCATCCCCCCCTTAAAAGCTTCACTAACATGCTGAAGAACAAGCAGCCGACGGCAGTCAACGTCCGAGCTACAATGCAGCAACAGCACATGGCCAGCGCCCGTAACCGCCGCCTCGCCCAGCAGATGGAGAACAGGCCTTCTGTACAGGCTGCTCTGCATCACAAACAGGTGAGAAAGGGAGCAAGCTGGCATTTTTTTTTTTTTTTTAGGCCGCAGTGAAACGGAAACTCCCCAGAGAGTGAACTCGATAATTGCCGGGCCAAGTCATGAACGTTACTGAAAAATGTGGTTAGTGGGGAAAAAAAATCACTAAACTTCGACCTCCTTGTTACCTACCGCTTGATTTTACCCACTTACACACTTAAGCAGAGTTTGAAGCAGCGACTGGGAAAGAGCAATATCCAGGCTAGGCTTGGCCGGCCCATTGGGGCTCTTCTGCGGGGGGCGGCTGGAGGACGAGGGTTTGCTGCCGGAGGGATACGAGGGATGACCAGAGGAGGTCTACGAGGCCGTGGAAGAGGAGTACTTGGAAGGGGCGCATTTCCCCTCAGAGGTGAGCGTTGATGTCTCTAAACCCTTCGTATTGATAGGAAGGGGAGGGGGGGGATGCATAACTAGCAAACGTGTTCAGTGGTGGGAGATATGTTAAGAACAGTCATGTGGGCAATAACGTGGGTTCACTGTACATCCAGAAAAATCAAATGTACTATCATGATTATTCACTATGATACTGTCAGATACTGCTGTTTCCAGTATGCTATAAACACTCCCATTACATTTATTTGGAAAGTACACAAGTTCTCTGTTGAAATGGGAGAAAAATAACTCTCAAAACCGTCAACCTTTTACGACCCGAACACGGTGCTGTTATTGTGAGCTTGCTCTCGTTTCAGCCGTTATTCCAGGTGGAGCCGTCAGTCATTCCAGCACTCCACTCAGGCTTAAAACTGCTCACAATACTGGTTCCACCCTTCATGAACCTCTGTGTTGACCTACAGTGCATTAACACCTGTTAGGCTACCGAGTTTGTTGGAACAGCCATCAGCTTTAACGCTCAGTGCCACAGGACAGATTTGGTACACACAACATTGGGTGTACAGAAATGTGACTCTTTACTTGATGGGCACATTTCTAACTTGCAATTATGTAGTTCAACTACTTTTATTTTAACACTGTCGATATACCGTTAAATCAAAAAAAGAAATTGTGTAGGGGACAGATTTTCTGTTTTCAAAAAGTGTCAGACATATCCCAACCATGTATAATGATGTTTCTGGTCCACAGGCATGGCTCAGATGCGTGGCCGTGGGGGTCCTGGGCGGGTGGCTCTCCGCAGGGGGATGCGTCAGCGAGGAGGGGCCCCCGGCCGGGGTGCCATCGTGGGCCGCGGAGCTGGAAGAGGGGTGGGAGCCAGAGGTAGTTGATCTTAAAGTTGTGAATTTTAACAGAATATCCAGAGATAATGGATCTTGGAAGTTGTGAACAGTCTGCATGTATTGCGCAAGTCTTCGTATTGCATCTCTAGATTAAACGAAATTGATTATATGTAGATCACAAGATGTCATCTTGTCATATCAGGTCGAGGTGGGCTGCGTGGGCGTGGGGCCTTTCCCGGGAGAGGTGGACGCAGCAGGGGCAGGGGAGGAGTCGGCCGTGGAGTCGTGACCCGCGAGCAGCTGGACAACCAGCTGGACGCCTACATGTCCAAGACGAAGGGCCACCTCGACGCCGAGCTAGACGCCTACATGGCCCAGGCTGATCCTGAAGGAATGGAGTGATGGAGACTTCTGCCGGCCTACACTGAAGAGACACAAACTCAGTGATCAATGATGAGACGGAAAGAATAGACGTAAAAATAGGGTGACACGTAATTACTCAGCAATGAAAAGTGTACAGACACCCATGCATTTTGAAATAGCCTTTGTACTATTCAGATGGACACACACACGTCCTAAGAGCTAAGAAATCTGCTGTTTCCCGGAAGGTGAACAACATCATGCCATGAATGTCCGTGCAAGGTGCACTCACCTGCACAGTGTTCATCAGTCCCCTTTTTTTTATGTGCAAAGTGAAAATGACTCGATTTGACAGGGACTCCCTGCTCTAGAAAGGCTTGTTAATGGACCAGAATAGAGAATCTTGTGATGCCATGTCAAAAGTGGTTAAAGAAGCTTTGCTTTTAATGGGGATATTTTGTCTTCCCCTGTATTTATTTATTTTGACGTTCTCTGTTTTGTTCGAATTGATTTTTCACCTGTCTAACTGAAATTTGTATTGGTTTTTAAGTGCTTTTTGATTATTGTTGAGTCGGTTTGGGGAGCAACTCCTGTAAAGTTACACAAATGCCAAATCTAGCGAAACCATGTATCTTGTCATTGTGTCGATTGTTCTTCAATGGTTTTGTGGAGATTGTTAACGTCTCTGGAACTGTCCCAACTACGTCTTTTTATGGATATACGACTTGTCTCTAATAGTAATTGCTACACAACAAAGGGTTAAATGGAAAAATAACATTGGGGTGAGAATGCTTTTTACTGTTGTCCAATTGAGTTTGAAATTGAATTTTTAAAATGTAAAACATGTTTGTACATGTAATTGAATGACGACAACTTCTGTTTAAAGCTAGATGTACATATCACTAGTTATGTCCTGTCCTCAAGCTCCCATAGTGACAGAAAATAGAATAAACTTTATATTGTCATTTCTCTTAAATTTGCTAATTGAGTGCTAATTTAAAAAAATATTCATATTTAATGGGTACTGTATTAGCCTACTGTTGATGGATAGCTAGATAGTTGTCCTGCCTGCTACAGTCTTGCCTTTTTGTTGAGGTGGTTATTGGTGCAATATAATTTTATCCTTAAATAGGCATCAAATTAACCATGAAAAGGGATCTCTATTAATTTTTCATTGACATATACCCAATAGGTTAAACAGGTTTGAACACAGTTTAGATCATGTGGCAGCCCTCGGTTTTTGGAGAGGACAGAAAATGTATTTAGTAGTACATTTAAATGGATATATAATTTATCTTTCATTGCTTGATTGAAAGTGTCTGAGATTCTGGACGGGACGGGCGGGTTTGGGGGAGTTTTGTGAAGGAGGATTTCATGTAGGTGGAGTATGAATGGCCACACTCCTGCACGGTAGGTGGCGGTGTACGCACCTTTACGTTGGATGCTATTCGCCAACAAAACCTAAAGAAGAAACAGGAAGTGTTAATCATTTTCTAAAGGCCCAGTTTAGCAGGCGGACCGGCGTTGGACGCTGATGATTTCTTCTTCAATTTCCTACCTTCAAACATCAAAACGTCTTACGCAATGAGGTAATTGTTGCCATTGTTTGTGTGTGCATATGTATATGGGAATTCTGGATTCTGCATTAACCTATGCTATTGTATTTTCTGGCCGGTTCGCTAAACTCTAAAATGGCTAGTAAACCTTACCTGCAGGTTGCGCTCTAGCATCAGTATAATTAGCTAGACATGCGTTGCAGACAGTTTCCATTCTAATTTGACGGTGTCCACTTAAAATATTTTAAATGTATTGTTTATTTCCACAAAATAGTTCCACGGTTTATTGTACCATCTAGCGAGCTAACTGGTCGGCTAGCTACAGTACTTCTACAGTTGCTAGCTATCCTATTACTTGGAAGAAAGGGAATGAATGAACTCACACTGCAGTCTGCCACCGTCTAGCTAGAACCGGGGCATGCCACCGAGCAAATGGAGTGTAACAGCTTACACAGACGTTACTACAGGAAATAACATTACAGTAATACGTTGGCTCTATTATGGTAGCGGTAAAAAAAAAAAGAAGATTTCCCAAGATGCATTCTGGTGTGAATATTGTGAAATTTATATTTTCAGAGGCGACCGGGGCAGGGGCCGTGGTGGCCGATTTGGCTCTCGCGGGGGACTCGTGCAAGGGTAAGCAGCCCCACCCCCACCCCAATGCCCTGACTAAGCAATACAGTATAAAACATTCAAACCTAACAATGTGGATGTGTTGGACATTTTTAAGATGGTGCATATGAAAGTGTTATTTTATGAGTTAATGTCATGTTGATCTACTCTTGGGTTTAGGTATCGACCCTTTGTCCCGCACATCCCCTTTGACTTCTATGTGGTAAGTTTACGTTCATTTCATTGTCTACCCTTTTTGCGTCTGTTCTGTTATCATAAATCAGGATTCCATCATGCTGTGTCTCATTTGGGTTGTCAGGAGGTCACTGGTGTGGGGGTGTGTGTGTGTCTGTCTGTCTGCTCTCGCATTGAGACCATGATATATTGACACCTCTTTGTGGTCTGAACTCCTAGTAGCCATGTACTGTATGTGTAGTGTCATAATGGTTGTCTTGTTGTTTTCAGTGTGAGATGGCTTTCCCCAGAGTGAAGCCTGCAGTTGATGAGACTGCCTTCAGCGAATGTCTACTGAAGAGAAACCAGGACCTTAGCCCCACACCAGCAGAACAGGTAACACACCCATTTGAATGACATAGAATTGCTTGCTCTGTTCTGATCTAAAATAATGATTGTGTATATTTTCTTGATGAAAGTCATTTCTTTTCACTGTTACTCTTTTTTTTTTTTCTGACAGTCTTCCATCCTATCCCTGGTCACCAAGATCAACAACGTGATTGACAATCTCATCGTCGCCCCTGGCAACTTTGAAGTGGTCAGTTTATATATATCTTATCTTAGAAAACAGTACTACATCTAGATGGAATCTCTCACCCTCTTACCCTCTCATTTCCATCTGACACTCATCCCAGCAAATAGAAGAGGTGCGTCAAGTTGGGTCGTATAAGAAAGGTACCATGACGACGGGGCACAATGTGGCTGATCTGGTAGTCATTCTTAAGATCCTTCCCACATGTGAGTTACTTTTTCATTCTGTGCAAAACAAAAGGATTGTGTCTTTTTATTTTGCATGTTGAGTTCATCTCAACATAGACGATCCATTTTACAATCAAATCTCCTCTCACTTCCTTGCTCTCTCCTGCAGTGGAGGCAGTTGCTGCCTTAGGGAACAAAGTGGTGGAAACCCTTCGCACACAGGACCCCGCTGAAGGTGACAGTGACGGGATTCATATATTACACTTTTGACAGAAAAGTTTCAAGTACCAAGTACTTGAAATACCAAAGTAATACAAAAAAAAACAAGCTAACAAATCAGTAAATGGTTGATTTATTGGAAGCTGACAATGTTTCTTTATTGTTGTTTCTTTATATATTTCAGTCCTCTCCATGCTGACCAATGAGACAGGCTTTGAGATCAGCTCCGCTGATGCTACAGTGAAGATCCTCATCACAACTGTTCCCCCCAATCTGCGCAAATTGGACCCTGAACTGCATTGTATGTATTCTCACACAGCCAACCAAACGCAATCGTATCATCTATTACTACATGTCTTCTTCTCTAGACTTTATATTTAACCTTCATTTGTCTTTGCTGAAAATTTTTTTTTGGAGTTGGCATTCAAATGTTTTTAATTTCACTAGTCTCTAATGTTATGACAACAATTTCAACCAATATGGCTGAGGTTCTGCAGAATTCTCATTCCGGCTATGGGATTGTAGTGTCTCAACAGGATATAAAGGATTTTTGCTGCATTAAAGTATGACATTAATGTTTTTCGTAAATTTGTCTATTTTTTAAATAAGAGTGATAGAGGTCCAGTGCTTGAATACAAAAAAATATATATAAATTAGTTTTGAGTAGAATGTGAACTGATTTAAAAAAGAATAATAATGTGCCCATGCAACCATAAGTATGTATTTTTACATACTTATGGTTCAACGATACTTATACTCAACGATGATAAAAGTATTTGCGTCGTCTTTTTTTACCCAGTGGATATTAAGGTCTTGCAGAGTGCTTTGGCTGCCATCCGCCATGCCCGCTGGTTTGAGGAGAATGCCTCCCAATCAACGTAAGATATTGGATACTTTATCCTTTTCATTGATGGATTTTTGTTGAGTCAAACATTTATGATGCGATTGCCAAGTAATTTATAAAAAGTGGTTTAGTGAGCTGAACACAAAATGTATATATTTATAACCTTTTGTCTAAATACTACTGGATATTTCACTGTGTTCCCATAGTGTAAAAGTGCTGATTCGCTTGCTGAAGGATCTCCGGGTGCGTTTTCCTGGATTTGAACCCCTCACCCCTTGGATTTTGGACCTACTGGTATGTCTGATTAGAGAAACTAATGTGGTCGATATTCAATATATTGTTGAACCGAATGATTTCTATCTTGACTAAATCTAAGCCACTTTAAACCAAATCTTCCTGGAAACTTTAAATGGAACCTTAGTGGTCTACATATTCTGCTTTGTATGACAATAGGCAATTGCCTGCTTGTGCAAATGTTTTTGTAAGCAGAATGTCAGATGAACCAGTTTAGGAAAGCGATTGCCTTTCTTTTCTCTCAGGGTCACTCAGCAGTAATGAACAACCCATCCAGGCAACCTCTATCGCTCAATGTGGCTTACAGGTGGGTCTCCTTAATCCTTAATAGTCTTGGATTCAACCCGGGACTGTGACTCCATAGTGTCTTCTTTATGGTAAATGGTCTTTTGAGATCTCACCATGGGACCGATTCGTGTTTTGCAGACGGTGCCTACAGATGCTTGCTGCTGGACTGTTCCTGCCAGGCTCCGTTGGTATAACGGATCCCTGTGAGAGTGGAAACTTCCGGGTGCACACTGTCATGACCCTTGAACAGCAGGTATAACGCCGCCAAGCCAGTGGAAAGGATGTTTTCATGCCATATACTTCCCGTCAATGATGCAAATCTTGTGGGAGAGACTGTAATTTAGTGATTTTTGCCAAAGAGCAATACTTGGATTGAGTTATTTTCAGAGAGGTGTACCTAATTTAAGTGTGATGTTTTTGCAGGATATGGTGTGTTTTACAGCTCAGACATTGGTGAGGGTGCTTTCTCATGGAGGCTACAGGAAAATCCTTGGCTTGGAGGGAGATGCAAGTTGTAAGTTCATTTACATACACACCGTCACGTCACTGTAGGAAAACATATGAATGAAATTGAAAGATGCATCATACAGTGAGCAGTAAGCTATCACGTTGGGTATTCAAGTTTTTTCATGTGACCTCATGAAAACGTTTTTTCTGCATGGTGCTTTTTGAATAGCCTGTGCAATTGTTTCCACCCAGTAGGTGAAGCAGGTTAGGGCAGTTTTGGAAGGAGGTGTTAAAAAAAAAAAAAACATCTTCCTAATGTTGAGTTGGAGTAAATTTTGCTCAGTTTGTCTGGGCATGGACTCTAAAGCCTTCCACAGGGCTCTGGCCCATGTTGACTCCAATGCTTTCCACAGTTATTAAGTTAGTTGCTAATGGATCTCTTCACTGAATTGATTAATTCTCAACCCACTGATGCTCAGTCGATTTGAGGTCTGGGCATTGGGCAGGCCACTGCAGTAAGCACATTAGTTTGTGAAAGTATTCCTGGACAAACCGTGAAACACTTGCCATGTGACTTAGCACTACGACCAAAATTGGCAGACGTTGCTGTTTTGCTGGCTCAATGTCCCCGGTAGATGCCCTAGTCTTAAATAGCATCACTTCCTTTCTTCCCAGATCTAGCCTCTGAGATGTCCACCTGGGATGGCGTGATTGTGACGCCATCAGAGAAGGCCTACGAGAAGCCCCCCGAGAGGAAGGAGGAGGACGATGAGGCGCTGGAGGAGGGAGGAGATGCAGAGGATGAGAGCATGGAGACCCAGGAGTGAAGAGGTAGCCCATGATTGTGCCCCACCAGGGAGCCTCCAGGTGGTTGTGCTTGTGCCTTCTGTACGTGGACTGGACTAGACTATTTAGTTATGTCATGGTCCGTGACAGGGCAAACTCATAATGCACTCAATTTAATAAGATATTAAATTGACGCAGTTGTGTGTAAAACTGTGAGAGTGTTATGTCAGCACTGGCCATATCGGCTCTGCAGTAGTGATAAGAAAATTGGCTTCTGTGACAGTATGTCCAAAAAAAGTTGCTGGTTGAAATGTTGTCCACCAAGTAAATCATCATTTTATGATGCCTATTAAAGCAATGGAAATCAAATCCCTTTAGTCTATTTTGACCTAAACCGTAGTGAGTTGAATTGTAAAAACATTCCAGAATTAGGCCTGCTCACTTTTGCAAATTTGCCTGGGTTGTGGTGCCTGTTGTACTTTTCGCTTGAAGCAATCTTTGAGTTTGGGTGTCTTTATTGAGTTTGTCATATAAAGCTGTGCACTTTATAGGCCTATACAATTTTGCTAACTATTCATCTGAGCAATACACCTACAGCATTTCAACTTGGAGTATTGTCCTTGAACAGTACACCGGCTAATTTTCAACTTCATATAGTTCTTGGCTCTTGAGATAATTGTGCCCCAAAAACTTTTAACAGACATTTCTGGCATTATAGTGAGATTAATACAGACCAACCTTTTGTTTTAACACTGATTCATCAAATATAATTGTCCAAATTGTTGACCTCGATCAATTGGTAAGTATTTCCAGACTCTCCTGCTGCTGATTATCACCTGCAGGCATTGGTAAACGGCATTACACTCAGGTAGAAGGGGTTGTGAACTCTTAGATAACTGTCCCACTGCTCAGAATTTTGCATATTACAATGACCATAAGGCAGCTGACTATGTATTTGATGTGCTGTTTGAATGAGAAGGACATGGTATCCACTTTAATCCATTTCACACTGTGAAATAACTAACAGATTGTTTTTCCCTCCTTTCTATTTTTAGATGGTCCTGTGCTATGTCTGGCCATAGTTGACCTCAAACGTCTTTTGGAAACATCTTAACTGACTATTTGTACCCACTAAACATTTGTTGTCGGCATCAAAGCAGACCAACCTGTCCTTACCGGGATAAAGGTTCAGACAAGGACCATAACTAGTCAATGGACATCCAAAGGACACATTTAAAAACACATCTGGTGGGGTGGGTATCAATATCTCACTTTATGGTGTTTTATTTGTTTTGGATTTCACCCTGTAACAACTGAGATGCCGAAACAATTTTTATTGTTATTTAGTGAGTTGATTGTTTTTTATATTTTCATACACAATACTGCAAATGGGATTGAGACATTTGAACCCAGTACAATAAGAAAACGTAAAAGTTGCTTTTGAAAATTGTCTGTACCCTGAGCTGTCCACACTGTTTGCTTTGAGCTTTACAAAACCCTCCTCTGTGGTGTGTTCTGAGGAGACTCCCCATTGGCCGTTACCAGTGACACAAACGTGACCTTCAACTCTGCAAGTGGAAATGCTAGCCACACTCGCTACAATATGATACAGATTCAAAAGCATCACAAGTTTATTTTTGATGAATTCTAATCTGTCATTCATTCCATGGATCTGCTCTTCATTTTGAGTCTTCAAGGTGAATATCCCTCCTAGCCAGTTGTTCAGGATATCATTGAGCAACTCCCCTTTTTATCTTTTGAGTTTCAGTACAAAATACCCCCCCCCCCCCCCTCCCCATCTTTAAGCCTTGTTTAATTGTCTTGAGTATTTTAGGTTGACTTGAATAAGTTTGGGTTTAATATAGTACAAGTCTGAAATAAAAATCTGATTGTCATTTCTTCACTTTGCTCCACAAATCTGAATGAAGTACTTTAGAATTAGTTGTGGTAGATATGGTTACACTCCCTGTAGAGAGATGCTGTTATGGCTTAAAACAGCTCAAATTTTAGTTTACCTTTATAAACTGTTCTCAAATAAATTCCATTCCACAGGCATCTCTTTATGCCTTACAGATGCTCATCATGGAGAATGATGAAATAGTTCCCAACCAGAAAACGGTTCGAATTCAGGTTCAGGTTGACAGGTTATTTGTAATAACCTGTCAACCAATACAGGCCTGTAGGGTGCACCAGAGTAAAGGATGTGGCAGACCAGTCACTGTCTCCTTTCTTGAGCTGATCTTGGATCTGAAAATATTCGGTAGATAAAACTTTATATTGCCTACACGTTACCAGACGATTGATTTTAGAACTAGCAGTTTTCTTAAGAAGGTGGAAGCTGAATTTTAGGACTAATTATTTTAATTGTGCTCCCACAAAGGTGCGCTGTCTTACATGAGTTAAGACTTAAACAATGCATGACCATGAAACATTTACATGAATCAAAGTGATGGTGGCGAGCAACCGACAGCAACCCAAGACAAATTATATGATTGTCGGAAATTAAAATAAACGATATCTCGTTAATTTGTGATTATAACCTAAGTGTAAACTCTTGATTGTGCTATAATAGTGTGAATAATGGAAATGTGTTCATAATGATCACCATTACCAGTGTGTTGAAATTACAATTATTTTGATCAAACATGGATTTATTGAAAAAAATATTATGGTCCGCTCATCCAAAGATAGTTTACATAATCATATTACTTAGAAGTGTGGAAATGCTAAGAATTTCCAAAAACAAGCGTTCAAAGGCATAAATTAAATGTGACAATGACTACAGGCTCATACCAGTGACCTTGACTTGGCGCAATGCTTATTTTATGCTGGAAGATGTTAAAATGCCTTTAATGAAAACCAAATCCAACAAACAATTTATTTTCTGAAATTTTAATCGGCACTCATGTATTTTGACCACAGTCAATATAAATGCACGTGTTCTTTTCATGAAAGACTACCACAGCACTTGCAGCAACATAGTTTTATTGTTGAATAATGTTTTTCACTTTTGTAAAAGTATTGCAGTAAAAGACCTCAGGCTGAAAACGTATGACATCACATTTGCTTTGATAACAATAAAAAGGCAAAAGTAAGTATACAGCAGTGACACCCACTTGAATATTCTGGTGAAATAAAGCTTAATATTGTCGTCCATGTTGGAAGCAGTCCTGTGGATATGGATCATGAAAAAGGCAGAACATGACACTGTTTGGAAAACTCTTGTTTGGAGACACTCAAGATCCTCAAGCCTCTCATTGGAACATGGAGCACACAGGACAAAAAACCAACTAGATTTTGTAGTTAAGATAGCAGATGGAATGGACAACCTCACCGATGGATGAATAAAAGAAAACTGAACAATTTTCTTTTTATCTTCTAAGGAATCAGCCACAGTGATGAGAAATAAAAAAAGTATAGGTGCTTTTGAAATCACCTCTAGTGTAGCAACGGCAATGGGGTTTGACAGAGGTTCGTATTGTTATGTAAAATGATAAATATCACTCTTAAATTCTTGAAATGTAAATCCCTTTTGTATGGTTTCACTTTAAATAAATCTGGTTCACCGAAGAGTAGAGAATTTTTGTCTTATCAAAGTCTGCAGTAGGTAGGTAACAATAGGCTTCTCTTGTTGATAGGCTATATTTGCCTGTAAGTGTTCATTTTGTTTTCAAAACCATGGTACAGTTCTTGGCTTATTTTATGCAATTGGTCAAGCGTGGTTAATACAGGTTAAACAGTGCTGGCATTTACAGGTATATTTATTTTCTGGGAGTAACAGCAGCAGCTAAGTATCCTGTGTAGAGACTGCCCATAATATTAATATTCAATTCAACACAACAGATTTGCATTTATAGGAAAAATATAACGACTGTAACTGTAGCATTTTTGCAAATTCGCATTTCCTGTTTTTACAAAAAGACAATGCAACAATTTGGAGGCATTCACAAAAAAAGGTTGCCACCGTGTTAAATTTCCTTTTTAATATCATCTATACATTATATTACAGTATTAACAATGTTCTTTTGTGGTTTCTACCCATTGGGTAGGATATGTGCATAATATATTAAAGTTATATACAGCACCGTACAAATAAACAGAGTCAGACCACTGAAAAAAGCACCATTGGAAGTGAGGCACAACGAAGGTGGGGACTTTGAGTGCAAGTGGCTGTGAAAGCTGTCCTGGTCCTATGGCTGCTCATACATCACCATCAGGCACCGCATTTGCTCACATAATTGTAACATGCAAACCCTCTGACTTGAAAAACATAAAAAAGAAAGGTTTCCTGTTAACTACAAGAGCAAAAAAGCAACCAAGCAATAAAGAAACATACAAAAGAACACAAACATCTAACTTCTAGTTTCTAAATAAGGTTTTTTTTTGAACGAATACCAGTGGAAAAGCTGACGTATTAACATTGACAGCAGCAGCAGAAGAAGAAGCAGCGCATAGCAGCAGCAATACTGAATAACAGAGCAACACAAACCTTGTGCTCAGTGACGAGAGAGCACAACCAATGAAAGATGTCTTAAGACCAGGGTTCTGTCCTATGGAATAATTTGAGCGACTACCATTTTCATTGACTGTGGAAGGGTTGAGGGGATATTTTAGCATCCAGAATCTGGCCTTGGGAATTCTTGACAAATGTTTGCAGCTAGCACTGAATAAGTGGCTTTGCCTTACATGGAAACCAACCAAAAAATCCCCTCAAATTGTGTAACATCAAATAAATAAGAATAAATACTCTCCTTTTTGATAAAGTTTTTAAGTAGGACTATCTATAGGGAGCCCACAAATTAGTGGTTCTTACAAGTTTGGCTCCAAAACAATCACCAGGTCTCAAAAGCATTCAAAACAAATAATAAAAAAAACTTACTATCAGGATTCAACTTTGAATTTTATGTTGTAGTGAAATGTCTAGGCTAATTTAATTTGTTTTGAATATGAATGTCTGTCATTTAAATTAACACTCAATCCCTCAATCAGGTAATTTTCCTCAACATATGAGCGAGTCTCACAAGCAAAACGACCATGATCATGAAGACCAGATAACTTCATCACACTTTTAGCCAAGCTGTAGGGCTGGCCTAGTCTTTTTATCTGCCGCACACTGTAAATGTGCTGGAGCAACATAAAAAGACATTACATCGCTGTACAGTTCAGGGTCAGTACAATAGTATATACAATAGTAAGTTGATGATTCTATTGTCACAAATTAAGGGTCAAGGATGAGGCGGTTCTCGACAGAAGGAGGAAGTCCTTTCAATTTTCATTGAAGTCACTACAAGATATCGGCTCTTTAATTGAAAGTTTATGGAAGTGCATTCAACTAAAGGGCTCTGTGGAACTTCCCTTCCCATCACTGCTCCTTCACTTGGATCCCAATAACAACAGTGAACTGACAGAAGTTTAAAGTGCTACTCAATAGGACTATGGGGATGGTAATACAATGAGTTAAAGGCGCCATTTCGATTATCACTCTCGGAGACAATGAGGGGCTTAAGAGGATATAATGTATGTATATTAGTGGGGCAGTTGACCAAAATCAGAATATCAGATCCTAATCTTATTTCGGGGTGCTATACCTTTAAATTCAATTAACCTATTTGACTGAATATTTAAATATGGATCAGAGTTTGGTCTCTACTGATTTTGACAAAAACAAACAAATATACCCAGTCACACTAAGTGATAACTTAGGAGTTTTTCAGACAAAACAAACTACGAGAAGCATTGTTTGTTTTGCAGAGATAAGTTAGTGCAACAGATTTTAAATAACTTGTTATTTATCCCCTGGATTAATGGTTTCATGAATCATGGCACTACTATTATTTGGATTGGACTGACTACAGAATCAATCTCAAATCCAGAAAAGAACAAAAAGAACGAGTGAAAAAAGCCATAACTTTTATCCTATGACTGTGGTAAACAAAACTGTATGTCAACAATCATATTTTACACAAAAAGAAAGCATATAAAACAAGTCATCAAGCCATAGTGTCCAAGCAAAGCTCACAGCTATAGCAAAAATACAAATACAAAAGATCAGTTGTAAGCTCGGCTCCTCGAGATTTGAGTTTGTTCAAATTGTGCACAATGGAGAGCGCAGAGAAGCAGGCCTCTCCCCCCTTTAGGTAGGTAAGGTCCAACAACCCCTCCTCCCTCTCACACTGGTTTGTCCTGCCGACTGTCTTTACTCTTGCTGAAGCCCAAAGTTGTGCTTTCAATGCGGCTCTGGTGCACCGTCCTGGGGGTAGTGCTCCCACCGTTTCCACCCAGCTGCTGCCCATTATTGCTGTACTGGCTCTGAAACGCAGAGGATCCTGGGTACTGTCCCATCACCTCACTGTAAGTGGGTGGGGGCCCCTCCATTCTGGAATTGGCGGCGCTGACGCCCGAGTTACAGCTGGGGGGCCTGGGCCCACCGCCGTGTACATAAACATCTATCAGGTCGCTGTCGAAGATGGTCCGGTTGGGCGGGGCTCTGACTGAAGCGCGGCTCAGCTCCAGCTGCTGCTCTGGGTCTCTCAGCTGCAGAGTGCAGGGTCCCTTATAGGGGGGCAGCTCCTCGCCATCCGACAGGCAGATGGTGGGGGGCAGATCGATGTCCTGCTGCAGGTAGGGATAAGTGGGCTGGAAGCGGCAGAAACGGTCCCGCTGCATAAAGGAGGGCGGGTTGAACCTCTCCTGATGACCCCGTGGCCCATACATGACCTACATACACAACAGAGAGACAGACATGTCCGGTTAATATACTCCACGTGCGAGTCAGCGCGTCGCGTGCATTCCAGAGGACACTTTCACAACTTGATCTGTTCTCAGTTCTGTACTGGAGCGATCGACGTGGAAAATGGATGAATTGCCATGCCTGTCAAGGTCACACAGCACAAGGTGATTGTAAGGATTCTACTTTCTAAGTCCGAATGTATAATCCTGTGGTTCAATGTCCCACTCACCTCCGTTGTTCCTTGCTGTGTCACCAAGCTGTCTGTTGGCCACACACACCCGTCCTGATGGAGTGAAAGAATAGAGGAAAATACAGAGGAGGCGGTGGGAGAGAAACAGTGTTAAAATTCCATTTGGCCACGTCTGGCTAAAAGTGCTGACTAACAGGAGAGCCCCTGCCGTGTGTGTGTGTGTAGTACACTGCTGCAGTATCTGTGTGTAGCTGAGTGTTTGTGTGTGTCTCAAGGCCAGACTAGGACAGACATAAAGCACCCAGCTGGGGGAAGCTCTACCCCCACTGTCTCAAACTACACTGCAGCCTTCTCTTCCCTCCGTCGTATTGGCTGACAGACATAAGCACAAGCCTGGGCATAGGAGCAACTAGCTTTTATAGCAGATGATAGCACGTCAAACTCTTGGACTCCTGGCCAATGATTACAAAATACTATAATTCCCAATAGTTTCATGCATGCAGATTTTTATAAGTATGACATAACTAACTGTGCCAAAATACACACAAAGATCCTCTGCTTTTCCGGTGTCAATTTTCTCTCGCCTCAGCCGCCACTCCACCCCCATCCTCTTTCTGTTTCTCTGTCACTCTCCCTCCCCCACTCCTCTGTGCCTGCTGTTGCATGACTGGGCCCTGGGCTTATTAATAAAGATGAGTTTTTAAGCAAGCTAGAGTCAGTCTTTTCTCCTCTCCCTCTCCATGTCTCCCTCTCTCTGCTTTTTAAGACAGGGTGAAAGGTGGAAGGGGTTAAAAGGTTCTGTCACACCCATAAAACAAAAATAGTATGTCATATAACAAAAGTAGCTATTTTGTGTGACTCACCAATTGTGTGGCCTGGTCTCGTCTGCGTGCCTGGCTGTGTCTGGTAAGGAAGGCCAGGGCAGACAGTCTGTAGTGATTCAGCAAGCAGATGATCACGACTACCATCACCGTCATCACCACAATTATGATTATTATCTGAACAAACTCCAGTTCAGCTGTAAAAGAGAAAAAGGAAGAGAATGAGAGATTGAGGTGAAAACGTTCAGCATTTTCATCAACGCAAAACGTTAATTCAAACTTTTTTTTCTTTCTTTCATCTTCCATTTTTGAAGGGGTAAATATTCATTTTGAGCTACAAAGTGAAAATCGGTTTGCTTCGTCAGTTCAGGCCATGACACTGTCTTCACCTCCAGGGTGCAGCAGAGAGGGGCTTTAATCTGAGTCAGCCATCATTCAGTCAAAGATAGCCCAGCTAGGGATGCAGTAGCAATTACGTAATGGGGCCTTGTCTACTCAGAGGAGCCAACATGTTTTGGTGAGGATCTCATTTCCTTCAGTGGTCAGGCTAGATATATTCTCATATTCCAGCTGACAAAATGGCAGGGTAGCCTGAAGTTCACCATACACATTAGAATAGTTGCTCATCAGCTATTTCACTTTTCTTGTCTGGATAAAGGTTTTTTTTGTTTGTCTGTCAGTGACGCCCACTGCCAGCATGCCAGAAAAGCAGACAGGGCACTGTGCCACATTAGGGGCAGTGGCACCAGATGGTCAGTGTCAAAGCTGGCTTTTTATTGGCCCCCGGAGACACTTGGCACTTGGGCCGTGCCAGGGTCATGGTATGCTTATGACTTTCTGGGTTTTATGCATAGACTGGCGGAGACACATTCTCTCACACACTCACACAAATAGAAAGGTCCTTTGTATGTCATGGAGGGGCCATGGACAGGACAAAGCATTTCTGACATGTCTGGACACAGACTGGTCTCATATACACTGCAGTGCTGACCCAGACAGTACCGCTCGGTGTTAACACTGCATTAGTCCACTGACCTAAAGCTTTATTGCACTGAATGTGCTTGTGACACACCCCGTGTTCACCACTGTTAGCTTCCATCACAAATAAATCCATCAAATACGTTCGCTAATCAGGAGAGCAACAGTTGGACCAAACAAAGAAAATAGTCTGTCGAAGAGGGAAACCTTGACACGACTCAAGACTTCACCCACTGAACTTGAATACTTTGTTTTAAACTAGTTTACTTGAACTGAACCAACATGGCAGACTACAGCAGGTGTAGAAATAGGTGTTAAATGTTTGTTACATGTGTGACATTTATCACAGCCCCGAGAGCGACTCCTTTGGACACTAGGGTCAATCAACCTCACGTCAAAGGATCACTGCTTAACACTGAACCCCCGTTTGCAATTACGCACGACTTGAATGTTCCTCGGAATTTAGGTCAAGACAGATGAGCTATCAGGAAGATCTGGGTTAAGGCTAACCAGTAGCATTTTCACCTGACACCTGGCCCTGATAAGCAGACAGAGCCATCACTGTGGCACTGATCGTGCCAGAACTGTGCTCAGTGGATGAGTGCCACCTCACAGTGGTATTGAGAAGAGGTTAAGTCAGCATGGTGAGCCATGGCACACTGCCAGGCTTCGTCTGGTGAGAACAGGGGGAGGGAAGGACCCCATCTGTTCCAGGCTAAGCACATAAACACACACACACACACACACACATACAGACACACAACACTGTACAAAGACATGCACAATATTACACCGACTGGCAGACGTACAAATACACACCAATAAAACCTGTAACATTTCCTGTAACACACACGTACACTTGACAAGACCAGACACATACAAGGAGGTAACCAATCTCACTGCACGACAAGGTACTACATACCCTCCCAATCAAACAATCTGCCTCCTCTAACCGGATTAAAGACTGGAGCAGACCCAGCAGACAGGGGGAGAGGGGGAGGGAGGGAGAGGGAACATGTTGTAACAGACTCTGTCTGGAGCACACTGACACACTCGCACACACCTCAACCAAAGCCACAATGACGATCTAATCCAAGCCAGGGGCAAGCTGAAAACCTCAGGTGGCCCCAACCCTCTCCAGCCACAGTGCGCGCACACACACACACACACACACACGCTCCATACTCATAATGTGCTGTAACCGTTCATGGTTTCTAAGGGGTGGAGGACAGAAATAATATAGCATTCCAGGCTCCACCCTACTTGAAGTGGAGAGCAGAAGATCCACTGGCAGCAGATCAAAGGTGGAGGAGGAGGAGACTATGCGAGGTAGCGACGTAACGTTTCCCCGTGAACAATAAAACCAGGCTACATTGTGAAAGAAGACTTGAAACTTACATTCTTACATGCACAAAACCTCAAAAGAAGCTAGTACAATATGCAAGTGTGTACAGTTTTTGCTCAACCCTATGACTTGTTCTCTAAGGCCTTGTCGTTAACGGTAACTGTAACTTATTGTAAAAACACTTCCACCTGTTTGTAAGGAATGTGGGGATGACAAAACTGTCGTGGTTGTCTGGCTAAGTGGACTTTGCTAATGAACTAACAAGTCCAGCACCTAGAGGCAGTTAATGCCGTGAGCCCCACAAGTTGACAGTCAGCGATTAGACAAGCCAATCCTCTTAGTTACATATGCTCCCTCATTCAAACTGACAAGAACAGTTTTAAAACCTGTAAATTACTAAGCACCTAATACATTATCTGCAAAAATGTTAAGGAATCCCTCTCCGAAAGTTTAGAACTTGGATTAGAAAGGGACTGATTTGAGACGTGCCTTTAGGGAAAGCGTTGCCGGTTTAGATTATTGATGAGAACCACAATACTCACCATCTTTTCCATGGCAAATGGACCCAAGGATGTTAATCCTAAAATACACCATCTACATCTTTAATATACACCTCCATGTTACAGTTAGGACTTGGTTTACTGTAGTGTGTGTGGGACTGAGGTGCTTTAGAGAATGAGGGAGGAATTACATAAGCCTCCCCAACTTTTTTTATGTGAGCACAGAAAAGTGAGGCTGGGCTTTGCTCAGCTCCAAATCCATATTTCATGAAGCCATTTCCTGTTTCCTGTCGTGCTTTGCAGCGTGGCATGGTTTTATAACAGAGAAAAACAGCTGTGCTCTCACGATCTGAGGAGAGAGACAGGAAGTACAGCAATGGAGACACGACCAATCAGCAGCCATCTGTTTGTGTGTGTGTGTGTGCGCGCATGAGTGGGAGAGAGAAAGAGCCCAAATCCTCCTTAAATACAGTATAGATTGCTATGAATACACACTGTACTATGCACAAACAAAAACACATTTTTAAATATCTAGTTTAAATATTTAAATAATATGTCTAAATATCTAGGGCAAACCGTGGCAGTCTGTGTTGAATAAGGTATATGTGGAGCAAAACAATGTCACGTAAAACGTTACAGGGATTATACTATGATGAAGCATACATAACATTTTTCAGACAGTGAGTGTTTAGGGAGTTGTTGAGCACCCATTAATACAGAGGTACTCATCATGTCTGCACTGGCTGCTTTTTGAGGCTAACCTACTTTCTTCCACTGTCCCAAAAAGAACATCCTAGCCTTTCCTCCTCTCCCCTTTAGGCCACACAACAACACACACACACGCACACACACTGAACCCCAGCATCAGTCTGTAGAGCCTGCCTTAAGGCTACACAACCCAATGACACAGTGGCGGCTCTCTCGGCAAAAGCAGATTCCAGGTTGATGAGCGCAAAGCATCGTGGTCGTGGTGAGAGACCAATGGGAGCTGCCGATCTGGGATCACATTTGAAAAGTCTAAAAGGATGTGAGACATAACTGTGTGATACCTCTTTCTCCTCAGTAAATAATATTGTAGCTAGGCAGATATGTTTTTGAAAATGAACACTTATACAGAAACAGCCAAATAGCTCATCCCCCTCAGACACAGACATACCACAAATCTTCACAGACATGGCCCACAAACTCATAATGCCACCCACATCCCTGTGGGTTTACATAACAATAACCGCGTCCACCTCACACCAAAAGAGTCTGGGCCGAGCGGCGAGCGGCAACAAATTACAGGCCGTAATCCGGTTAACCGACGTGGCACAGCGACAGTGACTTCCTACGGTGGCGTTCTGATTGGAAGACAAAGGCATTGTGGGTACTGAGAGAGGAGCTCACCAACCCCCGGCGTTATCAGTGCCGCCTCACCAGGCTGGCAGAACAAAGGAGAGCGGGCACAATCGGGCCGCCCACGTGGGTACGGCACAGTAGACAACTGAGACGCCAGAGCTCTTCTCAACCATGGCTTGTGCCAGACAAGGGAGAGGACCACCTACCGACTGGCAAACACTAATCTGCCTGTTTTCTAGAACAGTTCCCCCCTCCCCAGCAACATGGCATGAGTCACAGTGTGTGTGTGTGCGCTTGTGCTTATATGTACCGCCCACATTTAGAAAAGAGACGAGAGGTAACAAAAAATCTATCAAAGCATAACTTCCATATTTCCGACAGAAAATATGAAGGAGATGGGGAGCCTGTGGTGGAGAGCTTGAAACGAACCCAACCAAACAGAGCAACATTGTCCTAGCCTGATCTCACAGTCATGATAACTGTTGGGATCATACTTGAAAAACAGCAGTGCAGTAAGGGTTGGGTCAGCAGCAAAGTGTGATGTGATTGGCTACTTGCCAATCCAGGTAGAGCTAGGATCATAGTTTCTGATGACACATGGAGCCAAAGACTGGAAACGCAACCAGGGTTGGCAGAGCCACGGCGTTAATCGATGTTCGGCATCAGTGCTGTCCCAAACTCACTAAACCCCCTTCTCCCCCCTTTGCTACTGACCCCCTTCTGTAATCTCAGATAAGGGGAGAGGGGGAGGTATTACAGAGTCGCTGGGCACAATACGGGGGCGCCAGACAAACGTCTAGACGTCGCTGTTTGCTGTGCCATAACACCCCACTTCTCTTAAATTATTTAGCCTGCTCCTGCTGGCTTGCTGTGGCAGCTAAAGGCTAGGCCCACCGCTGAGCCCGGATGGTTGGAGGGGCTGAGGAGGATCATCCAGCCAGCCAGCCTGTCAGGTTTCCCAGGCTGAGACTGAGACTGAGACTAGACACCACCTGCTGAGGCCAAATCCTGCACGTACACACAAACATTCACACGTATACTGTACACATGCACATACAAGCACTTTTATTACCTGGCCACAAATATGATCCCCCTTCCTTTCCCTTTAACTGTTTGTCGCCCTTCTTTTCCTCCAGCCAATAATTTGACATGATGATGTCCTATCTCCCCTTCCTCCTTACCTTCACTTGCCATCACTTATTTGCTGTGAGCTGGAGTTTGGGCATAGCAGATTGCAAAACCGAGCAGCAGATATCCATTTCAGAGAAATGTATTATATACTAACAAAGAAAGGTTCCGGATGAATATCAGATGTGTTGGTATAATCTAGACAGCAGTTGAACACCGCGTGGAATTATTGAAGCAAATCAACCAGTAGTTATAAAACTTCAAAGTAAGAACTTCTATTTGCGTCAGGACTATGTGATGTCATGGTTTGGCCATTATATAACATAAAAACACATTTATCACTTTAAAATATAAATATTTCAGAGTTGTTGTGTTGACTGGTGACAGAACCGGATGTACGAGAGGAAGATTAATTAGGAAGAAGTATTAAATTAGCCTTAGCTAATAAGTTTGACCATCATTTGCAATTTAAACAAAAAAAACCTGATAAGGCAGTATGTGGTAGTGTCATCTTCAGGATTAGCCAATATCAAGTATTTGGGTTAGTGTGACAAAGTGACACAATGCACACATACAATTTGTGCATGATTTGTTATTTCCCCTCATGGACCTACCGGATGACATTTCAAAAATATTTATTATATTATATTATTTATATTATATTCCTCTACAAGTCTTAAGTTATTTTACCCATCCTAGTTGCATCTATTTTTGTGGGCGTCAGTCTGATCAACTCATCACTGACTCATGCTGCAAGGGATGCATCATTAACAGATTTTAAACATATGGAACGCAGTGACGCTGCCCCCCTTATTGGCACACAAACAGAAGTGTTCAACCCTAAACTGAATATAAAACCAATGTAAGATGTCTTTATTCGTGAAGAAATGGTTTGAACTAGAATTGTCACAAAATATAACACATTTAGCATTGGTTCTTACAGATCGTTATATGACTAATTGGAGAGATTGCTCTACCGGGGTTAAAGATGTTCCACATACCTTTCGGATGTCAGTGTTTATATGTTTAAACTATGCTATTTATGCGTTAACAGGGAGAAAGAGAATTTTGAAAGACATCTATTAGACAGTTGATATAGCGAGAACGTTGAACCCAACCTGTAACACTGACCTACATTGACCGAGTTCAACCGCAGGGTCTTAATGCAGCTATGGTTAACTCTCCTCTCCTCCTACATGTTGTATATTCCGTCATCAGGACAATGCAAAATTCAGAAACATGCATTTCCAAAAACATGGCCCCTCACTCTAGTTTTCACAGCAAAAGTCTGTTTGTGAGTGTGTGTGTGTGTGTTTAGTATAGGTGTTTTGTACTTTCCACAACTATTTCCACTTTCTCTCTCTCTCTCTCCATCTGTCTTTGTCTCTCTCTGCCTGCATGTCTGGCGCTCTGTCTATCATTTGCTCTTTACCTCTACCTCTACCTCTCCCTCTACACTCCTCTCTCTATATGCTGTATCTTTTATCTGTATGACATTTTCTTCCTGCACTGCTCTGAGAAAAGGAGAGAGGAGAGGATACGAAAAAAAGGAAAGGAATAGAATGGACCAGCCAGACCAGACACTGTGGCCCTCATCTCTAGACAATAGAACCATCTCTATGCTGATTGGGGGGCAGCTGGGAAAAGGAAAGATGGGGGAGTGTGTACTAGACAGGATTGGGGGGGGGGGGGGGGGGGGGGGGGGTCGAGGGTGAAGGTGTAGACGGAGGGGGGGCTATGAGAGCTAGGAAGGGGACACAATCAGATCTCTGACTGGGTTATAAATGGGGGTCAGCACCAAAGCCCCCACATTGTGCGGTGGATAGTAGACAGGGGAGGAGCCAGTGCCTACAGTCTACAAAACATGACTGTAATATACTCTGTGATATGGTCTTTGATATTGCATGGTATAAAGCATTATTGCTGCATATCACAGGACGCATTGACTTGACCTGAATGGTGCTCATCCGAGTCAAAAAGCATGAAATGTGTGAAATTCTATAACACTGTGATCCAAAATGGACAGTCAGCCATCCTCTTCGCTACACTTGTCCCATCAAAAAGCTAGCAACAAAATAGGGTGTATTTGCAAAGGAATACTATGGTGTAAAACGAGAACAAGGAAGAGAGGGGGGGGGGGGGGGGGGGGTGAGCATGGACACAGAGAGAAGACAAAGCCTCAGCTGCGACTAACAGGGGTGCAGGAACAAGGCCTTGACCCCTGACTTGGGTTAAGGCTGGGGGGGAGACAAGCTGCCCACGGTAATGAGCAGTGTGCTGCATGTGTGATGAGTCTAACCCAATAATTGTAGCCGGTACGTGTGGGTGTGTGTCTGACGACACTCCCCTGGCGATAGGTTTACCCAGCTACTGAGACCAGGGGGCTGGTCGCGCTGAGTTGTTGTGTCTGGCGTCTGTGCGACAGTCTCGTCTGCATCGAAGCCTTATTGCCCTATTCCTAGCCCCACCCAGCCCTCAGAGAAATAAGAATCTAAATGCAGAGCAGCGGGTTCAAGGAGTTTTGTTTGAGCATTCCAAGATTCTGAGCAGAGATCTGGAGGCATCTAGAATTCCACACATTTTACATATGGGCTTGAAAACATCAACATTTAAGAATACTCTTTCTGACCTCTAAAATGCTGTTTGAACTCTGACCTCTGAAACATAGTGAAAGATGGAGGCCACGACTCTATAAAGTCCTTAGCCAACAATCAAAATTAGGTTTAAGAAATAAAGGTTTTGCGTATGATCAGCTGCACATTACAAACTATTGGCACTTTTTGCATATGTGCGACTCTACTCCTTAACGATCACATGTGATTGTTCGAATGCGGGTCTCACAGCGTAACGTTGCATGTATGCGATTTCGAACATTCCAACTGAATATTTTCCGATGGACAAAAACTACGCTTTAGTATGGCTTAAAAATGTACTAATGAGAAGGCTAACAAGTAACACTAGCATGGTAGCAGCATTGCTACGAGTATTATGCCAGCTAACTTAGCCCAGAAGCTAACTAAAGCTAGCTAGCTACCGTTTCGGAAAAATAACTTACGCTTTGGGGACCGTCGAAAATATTTAGAATTCACGCGTCTAAAGGTAAATATTACTTCATTCCTGGGCAATAGAAAACACCGCTATACTCGTGCATTGCTTGGTATCATTGTTCCCGTATAAAGTGCGGCATATAGTCCAGTGCGGTTTATACTCAAATTTACAAACACAAAGCTCCCATTCTGGTGGGGTGCGGTTTACAGAAAATGCGTCTTATTTTCCAAAAAATATGGTAAAAACTTTTAGCACAACCACTTAGACCATGTCATTATCCATACCTGGTAACAAGGCGGTAACAATCCATGATACCATAAAGTTATATTTTTCTGGTAGCTAATTTGTGCAGGAAAACGTTATGGTGATGGTAATGTATCACTCTGAAGACTTCAAGGTGCTATAATAGTTGCTAGGGAGTAACTGAAAAACTGCAATAGTAGTTGATCTACCTCTCAGTGTGGAGTTGAGCCTGCCATGATAACCAGACAGAGAAATGCCACCGCCCAATACAGAAGTAAACTGTGTCTGGTATTGCAAGGTCTAGCCGAGCAACAGGTCAGACAATGCAGCATTCAGACAAATAGACTTTAAGATAGACGGAGGAGGAATCAAAATTTGAGAAGGCATCCAGACCTCAGACACCATTCATTCAAGAGAAATGCAGACACACTGAATATAATAACCCACCCCTAAACAGCAGGTCCCTAGAGGAATGAGGGTCCCACCACAAAAGGGGGTTGGGGAAACAGAGAGGACCATGGCCAATGTCAAGGCTGGGTGACTGCAGAGATATAAGGGACGCAGCTGCTTGTTTCAGGGGGGGGGGGGAATCGCACACAATCATGCCGGGGTCAATCTCTGTCAGCTCCATGTCCTTTGACCCCCAAGCATATTTCTAAATGGAAGGGACATTGGAAAACACTAGGGTAGACACAGTAGGGTAGGCAATTCTACACTAGGGGATGAAGTAGGAAATCTTACATCCCTGACTGACATCATACTGCCAGTAAAGGGTGTTCAGTGTAATACTGAGCGATGATTGGAACATTTACTAAACCCAGACATCAAACCCACTTCTGTTACTAGGTTTCACCTGCTTTCCCTAAATGAAATTCTCTCTGTATGTGAAAACCTCGACCCAGTCACCCATCATCTGTCTGCCTTCACCCTATTTTCCCCACCTCCTCATGTTTTCACTCCTCTCTTGAATTTGTCTGTCCTTTCTATTGAGTAAAACCACTAACACCAAAGAGGGATACAATACCAGAGACAGGCTTGACAGCTGACCTTAGTTGTCAGCTCATACACCTCCCCCTTCCTCCTCCTCCTCCTCTCTGCCAGCCCCTCTATGCATTAGGGTATTAAAAAGATCTACATTACGGCTGTTCTGGGACCGTTAAAACCTCAGCTTTGATGGCCTTCCCCTGTCTGGGTTCTCCAGACCTGGAGAATCAATCACAGATAGAGAGGGGCAATGGAAGATGGGAGAGCGTGGAGAGATGATGTAGGGAGGAGAACTGGTTTGAAGATGGGAGAGCGTAGAGAGATGATGTAGGGAGAACTGGTTTGAAGATGGGAGAGCGTAGAGAGATGATGTAGGGAGGAGAACTGGTTTGAAAGAGAGAGGGGAAAGAACTTAGGTGGATACTGAAGCATGATAAGGGAATAACTTGACCGTGAAAACAATTTATTTTTCAGTGAAATTTCACACCCTTCCATACTTACACTTAATAAGTATTATACAGTTCTTGGACAATTATACTGTAGGAGTTGAGAGGAACCAAAACGCCATGCATAATGTTCTTCAGCGTTTCAACCCACTGAGATGCAATGGAAAGCCAAATGGTATATTTTGACAGGTACAAAGGCATATGCCATCGTGTTTCAAATGTACCGTTTGCCGAATTTTCACACAAGCTGGCTAGCTAATGCATAAATAATGCTAATAATGTACATTCCAACTTTAGAAGGCTTAAACTTTCGTATATTTATTAAAAGTTTGTATGGCTAATGTGCTTTTCCTGAAAGGACCAGTGACTGGAATTTTCCTTGGACAAAGTGCCATATTAATCCAAAGATTGAGGTTTAGCCATTTATAGATAAAGAGTAAAAAATTACAGCCGGAGAAGATCCTTAATTGGTAATTTATCTGATAATTCTGTCAGACATATACAGTACCAGTCAAAAGTTCGGACACATAATGGGAAAATGTGTCCAAACTTTTGACTGGTACTGGATATATATATATTTTTTTTACAGGAGGGCACTTGAAAGCATTTGCGTGTGGAATAAACAACAGTACAGTACAGCACTATTTAACTAAAATATTTGTCTCTATTCTAGCACCAAACTCTTATCAAGTGAGCAAAAGTGAGATATTACCGTTCTAGTATTTGTCTTTGCTAGAATGGTCAAAACACACATAATTCACAAAAGCAAACACTACTTATTGAGATTGAGTTAATCCATAGTCTATTTAGACACAATCACAAGTCTATACACTGCCCATTTCAAGAAATCAATAAGGAAGTTTAATTTGGTTATGAATGTTTTAATATTCTAGTTCTATTTGTACTAGAATCAGAGAACTAGCTTTATTTGCCATGTAAGTTCACACAAACAAGGAATTTACTGTGGCAGGAAGGTGCATACGATAAACATATACGAATCTTAAATAATGTACAATAGTCCACTTTTTTTTTTTACGATACTATACAATTGAAAATAAGATATAAATAAGCAATGTGCAATAAGTGACAGATGGATTTATAAATAAATGTGTTTATGACAGTGGGAGTCCTTAGCTTTGTTGTTGAGGCGTTGCTGCAGATACTACATAGAGAAAACAGCTAAATACACTCTTGCTTTAAAGAGAAAGTACATAACTCTATAGGAACAACTTCTTCAATGGTTTGTTCTTTCCCTGATTATTTAGATTATGAAATATAACTAGCAGTTAGCAGCATATAGTATAGAAAACCTGGTCTAGTATTTACATTATTGTGCAGAAAGTGGTCAGTTCTGGTTAACACGGTTGTTTAGAAAGGATACATATAGTAATGTTCCTTCAATCTACACCCAAGTGGCAACGCAAAGCCTGCCAGTGGAGAATAGGTAGACAGTGCCAAGTTGATGCTGGGATCAGATATTGAGGAGACTAGTGTGTTTTTGTCCCCAAACGTATTGGTTACAACCAAGCTGCAGGGGCAAGCCAAAAAACAGACTCATATCCTGTTTCCTCATTCTGCAGTTGGAATTAGCTGCAACCCCAGCGGAGATGGATGGCTCACACAAACAAGTCTCAGTATGGGAGTGGAGTGTGCATCTACGTTCACTTGCGCTTTATGTGTGAGTGTGTGTAAGAGAGTGTGTGTGTGTCTGTGTATGTGTGAGTGTGTGTAAGAAAGTGTGTGCGTGTGTCTGCGTGGAAAAGCACGTAAAAACTATTCTCAAACCCCTGAACGGTAGAGAACCGTCCCCATATTAAGATATCTCCTTCACTTACCGCAGAATGCTATTAATAGCATGTTCCTGTTTTCTCTGAAAATGGCTGCGAGCTACAAGACTTTTGGCAGATAAGATAAGCACGTCTTACTAAAATAAACAAGTATTGGGCCTGCGTACTGTGTACTGCTTTTTAGTGTGCTTCCCAACCAACATCCTACACCATACTTGTGCTGCCAGATTAGAATCAGCATTTCTAAATCCTGAGTCCTGGAGATGTAGGAGTATGCAATGTTACTCATGGATTAGTAGACTAGAAGATCTTGAATGCAAATGCAACCTGCAACTGCCAAAACACATTTTGTCACGTGTCCAATACTACTGGAAAAGTTAAATGGTATTTCGCTTGTGCAATTTACTATAACCAAGTTACTGCCTGGCATTCTACAACAACATAACCCTAACCCTCAAATTTCACTTGTTTTCAGTGACATATTTAATATGTCATGCAGGCAATAATTCATACTCCTCAAACTCCTTTTGTCTTCAATAGAAAATGTAAAACTTTAAAACACTTCAAACTATATTTTTCTTGGCACCTGGGTTATTTGTGGGGGAGGCCCTAATTCTGTTCTTTGATTGGACTAATCCTTCCTGATAGCACTGCCTCTTTATTATGAATGTCTTTCTCAGTTTTACCATTATAAAGACACATAACACGTTATGACTCCATGTGAAATTACAACAGTCTAGCCTAAACACCTCTTGCCAAGGATATTACACTGTAAGCTACAACCTATAATGCCAGTTGGAAGTGTTTTATTTGTTAATGTATGTTTCTGCTATGTAATGACTGTGCTTATTAACTGATAAATACAAATGGCTGACACATCTGCAAAAACAGGACCTATAGTATATAGCGCCTTCTCACCAATGGAAATTTTAAAATTCCCAACTAACAGAATGTGCATTGAATACACGTTAATATAACATTGTCTCAAAATAAAGTCATGGGAACAACTAACTGACACTGACACAAATTTGTTTATGCGTAAAAATGTAAGAACTTCAGAGAAATCAGTTTTCGGTTATTTATAGTACAATTAAAGCAAAAAGCATAACATTGGGCAAAATAATTGTTAAACATAAAATGTAAGTACATTTAGTTGGGAATTATTGGTTATTCCCACTAGTTCCCTATAGAAAGGAAACCAATACACATGCCGGTGGCATGAAAATATAGCATGCCAGTTACTATTGCTTTTTGCTCACTGCAGCTGTGAAGTGCACAATCAAGATAGAGAAGGAAAGTAGCGTAGCCCAATAGTCTATCAGTGAAAACTGTAATCTGTGTCCCATACCAATGTATTTTACTGAGGAGCAGGGCAGGGCTGCCCTTAGACTGGTTTTCATGCTGTGTCAATGATTGCCATACTAAATGTGTCTCACTGCTAGGCCATGCGCAGGCCTCACTGCAGTGAGTTGAGGACTCAGCTTGAGTCCCTTTCAGATGAAGCAAATGTCTGTCTGGCCATCATATGCTGCATAAAGATACCTTTGAATAAAAAAATATGTATATAATGTAATATATTTCTGTAATTCAGGCAACATAGCATATGTTGGCTACTTACATATGCACACTGCTGTGGAATATATTTACATGTTTACTAACCAGGGTTACATTTCTACCTCTGTGTTCCAGCCTATGACTAATTAGCCTACATATTTGCCTAGAATTTTTTTTCCAGGCTAACTTTTTCAAATACTGTATCAGACGTTTGAAGGGGGTATTCCTGGGGAGTATTCTTTTGAAAAGAAAAGACTAATACTTCGAATTATTTAAATAAGTTAAAACGTTGTTAAATAAGTTAAATATGTCAATCTAGTTCAAATCCATTATGCACCACGTCTTTCACATTCATTCCATAGACGAACAAAAGTGTGTCTCGTAGCCTAGACTCCATTTAAAAAGATAACATATTTGGCCATTTGTCCCTGACGCGCACAGTAACACACGCACTTTTATACACACGCACAAACACACAGTCCCGGTGAGAGACCCATTAGTTCCCATGCTCATTATTGCTGGCCCTTTGTCCTGCTAGTGATTCAGACAGCCCATATCCCCGTCTGGACGCTTGCTTAGGCAAGACGGTCTGACGATGTGGGGGAAGGGTGAACTGACGGTGAATTAGTCTGGCAGTTCCAGACTGGTAACCTATTTCCGTCGTTTAGACGACTTGCTAGCAGGAGATATATGCTCTATATTCTTATGTCAATACTGCTGTGTACAGTAGCATACTTCTAATAAATCGTTTAAGTATTTTTTTTAATTATGGGAGTATGCCAACTTAAGACTGCAGGAGTTTGGCGATTGTCTGCGTAATCGTTTCACAGCAGAGCCGCAATTTTATACGGAAAACCTATGAAGGATTTTAACCATGAAACATAGCAGAAAGAAAGCTATAAGTTTGCACCCTACACAAAACAAAATATATTTTACCAACACAGTAATAGTGAAAACTATATTACAATTGGTGTCGCCAATTATTCTAGCACCGATAAGCTCAAAAGCACTGCCGCCTATGTTTTAGTCAAAGCACCATTGCTATGCTTGACCAAAATTACAGGATATGAAATGTAAAAAAATCGCAATACGTCTATAGAAATAAATCTTCACATGAGGTTTAAGCTAGGCTATAAAATACGCTACAATGTCGCAAAGCAATAGGCTACATGGCTCTTAAATGGTGTTGAAATAAATACGCAAATGGGATACATTTGTGACAGTTCTAATATTTTACTGTCCAAACAAGGTTACGATTACTTACATATATCCATCCCCTGTGGCTGGGATCCGGTGCAGTTGCAGGAGCAAATGACATTGGAGTTTGAGTTGATGGAGCTGCCCGGGACCGTTATGTTTTGCATGGGGCTTAGGAGTAAAGGGACGCCGGTGAACAGCCGCCGGCAGCGGCCCTATTACGGGAGGACAACTTGTACAGCAGCCCGCTGTCAGAGCAGGCCTCTATCGTTCCACATTTTCACGGCATTCTAGTTCCTTGCCGATATTGCCGCTACAGTTGTTACCTATGGCAAGAAGATACTCCGCATCTTGACGTCTTAACGATTTTCCAGTGCTCCCCTCGAATTCATTCAAAAGAATGGTTCACTGTTACGTGTAGTCGATATGGGCAGGCTTTACTCCCCCTCCCCTCCTCGATCACTTCTAAACGGGGAGCGGTTGCAGTTAGACATGGGGGTGGGGGAGAGGGAATCTAGTAGACTCGTAGTGAGGGAGAGACTGGTGGTGACAATGGCGGTGAAAGAGGGGCTGGTCTGGCCACTGTGAGCGCAGGCGTTTAGAATTACACACACTCATTAAAGGCAGCCACGACCAATCAAGGCATGCATTTGAAGAAGCTAACCTTGGGCTGACCCCGCTGTTTAGCGGATATCCAGCAGATGTGGTGAACCATCTCACAACTAAACTGTTTACCCTGTACAAATACTCAAAGAACACAAGCAGTTTGAAAGAAACCACAGAAAAGAGAGTCCAAATAATAATGGAAATAAAGACACATTTGCTATACAAAAGTAAATGTTTTTTGTTGTTGTTTTTTAATACACATGGGTCCCAAAAGTCAAATGCTGTTTTAAAATATATTTTAAAGAGCACGTCTTTCCCTGGAAAGCAAAAAACTGTATCTTTTTTCTTAAAAACCTTTAGAGATGTTTACCAAATGCAATGTTCTGTTCAACTTCACTTACACATGCAGATTGTGCATCCCCCCCCAAGCTCCCCCACACCACTCCAGTCAAATGATTTAGCACACACAGGAAAGGAATCCCAGACTGTAGGTCAAGACTACAGGCAGACAACATTCCCCAATGAATACCAAATACACCTTACCTGTATGTCCCATATACAGAGACATGTCAAGAAAACTGCTTTAAAACATCCAAGTTTGTTGCTTTTATATATAATATTTGTAAATGTGTAATATTTAGGTAAATAAACATATTCAAATAATGCCCATCAGTTGTTTTCTAAATGGATAATGATGAACAATGTATTTGACCCTTATATAGGTCACTATTCAAAGGAATTGTACACAGATCTACAACCAGCTTGGCTCCCTATATCATAGACAGTGCCACAAATGTGAGAAACACCAAACTGACCCAAGACCAGTGTCAAACTTTGAACAGTCGCCACCTAGTGCTTAGATGGTGTTACGCAACACTATTATGACGAGCGCTAATGCAGACACAGGCATGGGGAACACAAAGTTTTCACCCCCCATTGTCACCCTTTTAAACAATTATCATGTGTTCAATTACAATATGATATTCAGTTATTTGAGTGAGACAAGATACTCCCTCTAAGTTTCTCAGTCAGAGGGTTGAGTCTGTTATGACCAGACAGCTCATTTTCATAACAAACAGCATGCTTCTTCCTCAAACATGCACAAGCGGACTAACGTTGTGACCATGAGAGATACAATCGACCAGACAGTCATCTTTACACAGCTCTGTTCCCTCCACTGTATATATATATATATGGACTTGTAGTCAAACAGGAGGACAAGAACTGTGATTTAACCAGCTCGACCTGCTGTACCTAGAATCTCTTTGCTTCCCCTCCTAAAGACTAGATGCCAAGCTGATTAGTAAAGAAAAGGATTTATCACTATGGAGGCCGACTTCAGAAACATACGCAACGGCTACACTCATGTAAGCACACATCCAAGACACACACACAATCATGCACACACTAGCACTATGTCTAGACCAGACAGTAAGGGGATGGAGGGAGGGGCGTGGGAGAGACCAGACAGTAAGGGGATGGAGGGAGGGGCGTGGGAGAGACCAGACAGTAAGGCGAAGCAGTCAATAGTTAGTCAGTATCTTGGGTTAATGAACAACCCCACAGCCAAACATTAATGTTGTTCTTTTTTTTCTTTTCTTTTTTTACAGGAAAATGGCTGCATTGCAGAGGGGGACAATGTAGCTACATAGTTGCTACCGGAGATAATAGAAGAAGTGAAGTAGGCTATTCTCTTTAGATTAGAGAAGTGATGCAAAGTACTTCATTGGTCCCTGGGCTAAACTTGGACTGTTACCATACACACACACGCAAATACAACATTTAAAAATAATAAGATCAAACTAAAAGTTACAACATGCATTAGTGCACATAAAAAGTAGTTAATAAGAGTCCTTGCCATGCCAAGCGAGTGCAAAACATGACAAAGTTTCGCAGTTTATGCAACCTGGCAGACAGATGAGCTAGGCCATCTAAAACTGTCTAAAAAAGTGTGTGCATATATCAAGGCAGAGTATGACATCCCAAAGGGAATTGAACCCTTGACCTTGACGTCTCTGTATCAGCCTAACAAAGCATATAGCTGCAGTTCTAATGCAGTAGGGCATGCACTGCATAGTAACTGTAGTCATTCATTGTGTGGAAATGGGGGGGGGGGGGAGAGAGAGGAGTAGAGAGTGAGGAGAGCCGCATGGGCACAACATCAGACAGGTCAGCTGAAGTACACTCAGACACTGCCGTCTCTGCAGTTTCCTGCTCTCAGGATGCAGTAAGCAGAACTGCCCTGAAAAATGCTGTGGTGAATAGGCAGGGGGAAGGGAGACGCACTCACAAACATACCAACTGCCCTATAAAAAGCTGTGATGAACCGTGCGGGGGAGGACACACACACACCACACACACATCCCCACAGTCTTGTTCTGTTTTTTTCAGTTGCTCACAGACTTTGTCGCTAGGTGCACCATTGCTCCTGGCAACCATTAGCCATCTCTAGACCGACAGGTACTAGATGGCCATGCTGCAAATGGCAGAACTTAAGACACTGACAGAGGCATTGGTTCTTAATCAATGGGCTTTGGAGCTGAACGTCTATTTAGTTATAAATAAAACATATCTTTCCCATCTAGTATGGCTGTTTCAAAGGTGAGAATTCAACTATCGACCCTATACACATAATGGCCCAAGTTGAGTGCATGAGCATCTGAGCGTTTGTATGGATAAAAAAACCCAACCTTTTCTACTTCCATCTATCCTCATAAACACTACGCTTCGTGAAAGATGACATTAGATTACATTACAAAAGATCTGCAGACAGACACTCAGCAGACCATTAACGTATTCAACAAGCTTATTTCTTACAGCAGTGGAGTGTGATGATTCCTTTACAGTGTAAAACTGTAAAGAGCAGTTGCACAAGCAACTGTGCAACCGGCGTCTCAGAAAAGTGCCTTCATCAGCCTGTGTTCTCGCTCTCTCATTTGTTGTATCTGTTTCTGAGAGACAGAACAGGGGAGGAGGGGAGGGAGGGATAGATGCTTCTGTCCTGCCGAACTCGCCCCCACAGCCTCATTTGTACCACACACACGGGCCCACACACACACACAGAAAATTACTTTGCAAGGTAGAATGAGATGAGGATGAGCAATTTTAAGTGATGTCTAATATTGACAAACACACCCAAGGCCGCATAGAAGGCATATACACACACGAAAACACAGACACTAAAGTTTTTCTGTCATACTGTACACGCACAGATTAACATCGTTTAAACCCTTTGTCACATGACATGAGCACCTCTCCTTAGGTGGCATTTTATTGCTTGGTGGGTTAGATTCTGCAAAATAATGATCTCGCAATGGACTGTTCTGTCTGGAACAGTCAGCAAGCCATACACGTGGGTGTTTGTCTCTGTGCAACTGTGTGTCTGCATGAGGTTCAGCACAGGGTCGAGAGTCATGTGGGGGCGGCAGGACGAGCATTGAAAACTACACAAAAATACTGATTTTATTGAACGGACATTGGAACAGCCACTAACAGACAACCCCACGTTAAAACCTGACAGCTCAGCCCGAACTGTGTCAAAGACAGAAAGGATTCAGAGGTCACAAGGTCGTTGTCACAGGAGATGGAAAAGTCTCTCCAAATTGAGTCGCTAAAAGCAAGTGTCTGCAACTGTCTCTTGATGAAAAGAAATGTAAAAAGGTGATGTTTCTGCCATTTATAATAAGAAATCCTTGACATTCATAGGCCTTTTACTAATGACATTAAATAGTTGACGCAAGTTTTGGTCTTACAATGTTTTCAGGACTAGGACAAAAAGTGGATTGAGCCATTTGACTAATGCACCTTTAGCTCACAAAACCCATCCCTAACCATCCATTCGGTCTACAATGAACAATGAACATTAGCGGTAAACAGTTAGCCGAGAACCGAAATTGTAATGCATTTCGTGTTTACCCTCTTCCTAACCTTATTGGCATTCCGGTGGTTAGCTAGCAAGCCAATTGTCTTTGACAAGCAACTGTAAAGTCACATTTTCTTTCTTTTTTGTTTCTCCAGTAAATGGGACTGAATGCAGTAGTTTATGCTGTATACTATGAATTTAACACAGCATAGATGGATGTTTATGAGATTTCTTAGGACTACAAACACTAGAGGTCAATAACATGATACTGCAAGGAAATCATTACATCCCAAACTACCCCCTCTGTGTTGTTGTCTGGGTCTCGCTCTCTGACGGAAACTAGAGGCTGAGACAGAGGGCATCTGTCTGGATCTCATTTGTCTGTCTGCATTGGGGGAGGAAGAAGGCACTGCAGCAGCCTCCACACAACTCTGTTTGCCATTTGATTTGAGAGAAAGAGAGAGAGAGTGAGTGAGTGCGCGTGTGTGAGAGCAAGCCCCCCCCTGACTCCGAGGCAGTCCTGGGAGACCCTCAACGCTCTCAGACGCATCTTGTCTAGACGCTATTCATGATCCGTCTGGGTGGCGAGGAGGAAATGAGATTAGATTTCTCTGCAAACCCCACACCCTCCCATATCCCTCGCGAATCAGTAGCAAATCAGGCAAATCACTATTCCAGAAAAAAGGAATCTGACTCACATCATTATCGTGGCAGTTAGACAGCTAAATTTTTGAAATGCCTCTGGTTGGTGAGTTCCAGAAGAGTGGCCCTTGTTGAGAGCAAAGAACAGGAACAGAGGGTGTAGTATCCCCCTCCCCCAACCCCCAAAAAAACCCAATGATTCCAGTCCAACATTAACACAGTTATGGGAAAACAATGAAGGAGTGAGCACGAGAGATGGAAGGAAAGAAAGAGAGAGCGAGAGAGGGAAAGAGAGATATAAAACACAGGGAGATAATGAAAGAGTGGGTGAAACAACGACAAAATGAGAGCTACAGAGAAAGAGGAGAACTGCAGGTGGGGGAGGTCGAGCGCTCTGCTTGCAAATACAAGCAATAAAACAGGGTAATAGAAAACTGTTCACTTTAGGATTCTTCCAACTTGGGCACAACAAAAACTGCAGAGGCTGATGAATCTTGCTTTGCCTAGATGTCTGCCTTTCCGACTGCTACCAAAATTTGGTAGCCCATTAACTGTACAAACCCTTAATGGAAAGTCTACCTTATATTCAATGTACCTCTCAAAATTATCCAACACAATACAAACAAAAAGTCATAATTACTTGTTTAACCAGGCCAAAGGCTGTTTAAGATGGATATAAAATGTATTATTGTGCAAAACAGTTGTGAAACAGCCATGTGATACATCCAAAATAAACAAATTCAAATAATAATTACAATTTTACTGTCTAAGCAAACATCAAATATCATGCATGTTGAACATAGTCAACGGCATTCACTGACAATGTACAGAATTTCTCATGCATATTAATCAGGGGGCTGAAAGGCCCCTGAGGAAAGAGGTTTTTGCCTTGTTTCACTAATCTAGAGAGCACCCGTCTGGTGGGCACATCCACACAGTCCTCAGGGCTCTCACAGAGATGGTACATTTTGACCTGCCATGACCCTGTCTCACCCTCTTCCTCTTGCCTCACTCACCTCAGCAACAGAGATAAACACAGGGGGAAAGCAGGGGGAAAGCGATGGATAAATGCTTGATTACATCACTCTGCTAGCATGTCTCAAACAGAGAGGAAAGGGGGGAACAAAAAGCCAACAGGGAAAAAGTGTGTGTGCTTCAGTTGGTTGAACACTTCTCACAGGTTTAACAGCTCTCCACGTTAACCTCGGCAGCCGTTATGTTCCTATGCGTACGCAAAAATGTCAAATACAGCGGGTGGATGTATGTACTCACTCTGCAAGGGGTCCAGTGGGGGTCCCAGGGTGGTTACAGGGGGGCAGTTCTCCTCGTTATGCAGACAGTCACTGCTGGTACAGTGGAACTGGCACTCTACATAATCAGGCAGGGATGGTAGGGTGAAGAATGAAAGAGAGTGTGAGGGAGGTAGTTGAGATAGGGAGAAAAAAGATAGGAAAATGTGGGGAACAGATACAAAGAAAGGGAAAAGTGATTCAACTTCCTCTGTCATCTCTGCCATTTGTTGTTGCCAACAAAGAAAAGCCACACAAGCAAAACACACACAGTATGGATATACATTTTTCACACAATAACCCCAACATCAGCCATCGTTGTTACAGCTACGCCAGACCGGGGCGTTTAGCTACAAGCTGAGCAACACTCGTCTGTCTCTGACCTCTGCTGGCCAGTGTTTGGTGATGAGATTTCGGTCTTCTCAGTGAGGAACGCCTCCTTACACGTTAGAAGGGAGGGTTTCATGAGCAGAACAGCCTGTTCCATCTCTCCTTCTGTCTTTTTTCTTTCTATCTTCATTGCCACTCTCTTCATCTTGTGTCTCGACACACCCTCAACCCTCTTTCTTTATCTATCTGCTCCTCCACATCTCCCTTTCTCTCAACATCTTTAAACCCTTTCCCTGACTCAGACTGTTGGAATTGCCAGATTTCTTTATACTGTATGCTCACTGACTAGGTATTCGAAATGTTCGGTGTCTACAAATGTGAATCTACATGCCTACTACTCTTAATAACTCCTGTCTTATCTCTCATTCCCTCTCATCCTCCTTACCACACCCCATCCCACTTCTGTCTGTTGCTCCCCCCAATAATTGGTGCTTGTGAGTAGCAGCGAGTGAGGACATCCAAAACCATAATACCATTCCCTTCTCAGACATAAGTAATGGACAGGAAAGGGAATAAAACAAACTGACATACCACAACATCGTCTTCCCTCCACTGTGAGTAACACTGGAAATAACAAACCATGCCTGTTAATTCTCGTCTTGGACCCAATGACCAAGACAAAGAGATAAAATATTGACAAACCCTGTCTTTTATGTTCCACATATAAATCTACAGTATGTGCTAGACATACAAGGGTACCTGATTTCACACATTTTATGCACCCCACAAAAACCTTGATGCTTTCAACCAACTCCTACAGACAAACAAGCACACACAGAGACCGTTCCATCACTAATGAGGTAATACTGTAAGTGCAGGCCATGGACACCTAGGCAGATCGCCTGACTCATTTGAACTGAGGGAGGATGACAAGTGCAGCAGAATGCCTAACCAGACCGGTGCTCATTTTCCTCTCTCTGCTCCTTGTCCCCTCACCCACCTCAGACAGCTCAAGTTAACCGCTAGTTAACCTTGCAGGTATTGATAATTTTCTGCCTCCATCCTACTGCTTTCACTGTTTCTTTTGCACTGTTGTTTCTTTCAGAAAGGAAAGTGGGCAGTGGATCTTTTGGTATTTCCAATGTTTTTTCAGAGAGAGAGAGTGGGTTGTGTATTATTTCCATGTTGATGCGGATCTGCAGAAGATCTGCACAGATATGCAGAAGGATAACAGCACAGAGGAGACAAGATTCGGGATACAATCTTGGTTGATCTAAGGTGGCGGTCAATGAGTGTGCACAGTAACAGCAGACATAACAGCTAGGTGCATATTCTAACCTTCACAAGCCACTTGACTGTTATCAGTACAACCATTCAGTCTTTTAAAAACTCAAACCCTTACCATAACTTACTTATAGAACCTGACTAAATGTTCCAAAGATTAGCAGTTTTCCAAATACAAATGCCAAAATAAACAGACAAAACAAACTTTTTCAAGGAAAGGAAACCGCAATGAAACCTCAAATCAAATTACGAACAAAAATAATAATCAGAATCAGAATCAGAATCAGAAAGGGATTTATTCGCCATGAAAGTTTGCACAGACAAGGAATTTGCTTAATGACAGAAGTCTATAGCCTTGCAATGTGACAATGTGCCTTTCGTCACCTTACAGACCTTTAAAGATGATTATATCATCTGGGGTTTTCTCTAAAAGACGTGACCCCTTTATCACACTAGCTGTATGATTGACAGGGTGGACATCCTGAGTGAGGGCTGTGCTGCAGAGCCACTTCATTGGACCGGTACAGATTTCCCATCATGCACTCTGACCAGCTGCTATCCAAATCACATGCCTGGGAAATGGGAAGAGAATGTTCCACTGTTTCATTTCCCTTCATAATGAATCAGACTCTAGAACATTCTCAGCCATGCTTAGCTTGGCTCAACTTGGCTCGAAAGTCTGACCAGTTGTTTAAACAATCTTTTCTACCTCATAGCTCTCTCAGGAATGGGCTTGGAAGGCTGAGTCCTAATTTCCACTCTCCCAAGTTTCAGTTCAACATCAGATATTAAAATTGCATACTGGGGTGTAGTCTATGCTCAGTCTGTATTTGGCAGAGCTATAGTTCCAAAATCACATTTTATGGAAAGGGGGCTGTTTGCTTTTAAGTCGGGATTCATATGTAAAATTAATATAATGCATTTTGTCTTCTATATCATGGCAGAGATGTTGGAACCAACAAATGGCTCCAGAGTTCCATCTAAACACTACAGTCACATGACAAACGTTAAAGTCAGAATTAAGAACATTTTGTATCTTGCTCATGCAATTTACCCGGAAGTTGTAGGTCCAACTCCACCATAAGTGAAATACTTTAATAATTTAGTAATTTGGATGGTCCTTATAGCCAATCAGGTGCCCAATGGTACAAACAGGGATTGTTCACTGAGGCTAAGATAAGAGTTTGGCGAAGTCAGGATAAAAAAATATATAAATTTATCGAGACATTCTGTTTGTATTCCTACGGCTAGAACCACGTCGAAGGATTACAAAATGTCAGTCAGTGCATTGTCTGGGGTCAACTAGTGTCTAAAGAACACCTAAGCAGTGCAATGCCAGGTTCACTGACCTCAGACAGAGGAGCAAGAGAAAGTTGGCAGACACAGTGTGAGCACCAATGGAGGAGGTGGCTACCTTTACCCTCAAAACAAAAGGTGGGGATTGGAGAGATAGAGGTACGTGAACAAGAATGTTTATTACCTCATGTATGTACTGTATTTACAATACATTTCCTATATTATATATATTATAGAAGTTCTAGTTGAATGATATGCAAAAGTGCCAATAATTGTGTGTATAAAGTCGTCAACTGCTTTGTGTCATTTATCAGTCTGAATAATGAATACACTTCAAATAAAATAAAGTAAAGTAAAAGTATTGGTTAATTAATCCTTGCATGCCCCGTAGGCGGGTCCCATAAGCGCTACGCTCTCGGTTGGAGCAGCCAAGCGTGTCACTCATCCACCTCCTGCAGATTCATCTGAAGGAGGAGAGAGACTGTCAGGGGAGAGACTGTCACCACACCAAGCTGCACCGGCTCCTCCAGAGGAGAGGAGATGGATCCTCCAGTTTGACACAGACAGAGGGGCACTGTATCCATGACCACAGGCAGGCCTCCAGCCCTTGGCATGGCAATGTCCTCTGGGACATCCATTAGTTTTAATATTGTATTTTTATGTTAACAAATGTTACTTGTCTATGTGCTTTTCTGGTAAGGGAATCTATGGGCATTCCTTACTGTGAAATGTTCCCCATTTGCCCATGCTGTGGGTGCAATGCTCTGGTCATTTGGCTCATTTAGCTCTACATCATGTAGCCTACAGCCCTGCAGTGCCGCCTTCCAAGTCCAAGAAGTATCCATTATGCATTACATTATTGTACAGAACACAACATTCCACAAAGGAACCACTGTGTGTGTACTGCTCTCCTCCCCGACCAATCCAAACATCAGAAAAGCATTTTCATGCATCCAAATCAAGATGTTGATAGCATTGATTGAATTAGCATTGATTGGTTACATTTAGTCATTTAGCAGACGCTCTTATCCAGAGCGACTTACAGTAAGTACAGGGATATTCCCCCCGAAGAAAGTAGGGTGAAGTGCCTTGCCCAAGGACACAACATCATTTTGCACGGCTGGGAATCGAACTGGCAACCTTCAGATTACTAGCCCGACTCCCTCACCGCTCAGCCATCTGACTCCCTGACTGATCTGACTGGTTGCATATTGTCTTTGAGAAGTCGGGGCTATGTACAGTGTGGCATGATTAGCCAGATCTTTAATAGATAATCACTGTATCAGCCACACATTGAAAATTTTGCTCTGGAAGACAGGAAGTTAGGAATTCTGTAATCAAAGATATCCTAAATAGATTATTTCATTGTGTTCTACAGAATACAAATAACCTGAATGTGTGTTGGATCTTAGTCTTATTATTCTACAACTTTTACAAGTGTAATATGTCCTAAATATTACTATATATCATTGTCATTGGTTTCACAGCAACATACATTTACATTTTTGTCATTTAGCAGACGCTCTTATCCAGAGCGACTTACAGTAAGTACAGGGACATTCCCCCGAGGCAAGTGGGGTGAAGTGCCTTGCCCAAGGACACAACGTCAGTTTGCATGACCGGGAATCGAACTGGCAACCTTCGGATTACTAATCCGATTCCCTCACCGCTAAGCCACCTGACTCCAAATACAAATGATTGATACAAAATCAATCAAGCACAAATAAAGACTGATGGCTCCTTACCTGTAAAAGTGTTGGTGGCTGGATGGTCAGCTGCCTGCATACTGCTCCTGCAGCAATGCCTGATGGTCGCAGCTTCAACCAATCCAGCAGAGGGAGGACGAGGATGGTCTCCAGGGAGACGGCTGTCTCAATTCCATCTTAACTCCACCCACTTTGTTAAAGATTTGGGTTGTGCAGGTGTAGAGCTTCTCCTGACAGGGACTTGTTGAAAGGAGCAGGACTAATACTTCCAATGTATCTATACTTGGAGCTGCAAATGGAATAGAATAAGAGATGCTAAATGAATTCGATATGATGTATAATCATAATATGACCAAAGGTAACATTTCAGCTAGTCTGAATACCAAAGAGGGGATAACTGGGCCTTTTCTACAAGACAAACTCAAAATACTGTTTTGTTTTTGTTGTTTAATCAAAATGTGAAGACACGTTATAAGATAACGCGTTGAAGTCTAACAATAAATGCAACTGGACATCTTCAGAACATGGTACCGACACATACTTCAAACACAGCCTGGATTTGAGGCTTCCACAAAATACAAGCAAATGAATCTATGGCAGTACTCAAAAATACTGCGATGCCAATAGAATACTGCAAAGGTACTTTTCTTAGATGATTAGATAATCATCCCGGAATCAAAGATTATTATTTTAGTTTTTTTTCTAGCACTTTTTGAAGATTTGAAACAACAGTGGGTTTTTTTTAAGGCATTTTGTTTAGAGTATGGCTTTGACTGTAAAGCTCTATTTGCTTTACAGTTCTAAGAATTGTATCTGTTTAGAATATTCATAATGCTCTTATGACACAGTATTGCCATAACCTTTATATTCATATACATTTATATTACATTTATACAATACATTTCCATTCATATTATACACACACATACATACAGTATAATATTTATGCTACACACAAAGTATAATATTTATGCTATCAATTTGAACATTCCATTTCAATCTATACTTATATTTTAGTGTGACTTTTTTGACAGTATTATACCTTTATTTATATATCTTTTTACGGCACTCAATACAGACTGTACAGTACAGTGTGCCCAGGATGTTCAATGACATCATCCACGGGTCACTTCCTCCTTGAGTCAGCATTCTGTCTGCTCTATCTGTCTGGAGATCAGCCAATATGGTTGCAGAGAGGAAGTGAACATTGCAGATTAGCCAAGATGATTCGCCATCCTAACAGAATGACAAATAGGCATGTGTGTGCACGCCACTGACTGGAGACCATCTTTGAACTGTTACCATCAGCATTATCATTACGACTGATGACTGGCTTCCTGAAAGTCTTTTGTATACTCATCTTAAAGGTCACTCACAAAACCAAAGCTGTCTACAAGTGTAACATTATCATCATAGCTCATCCAAAGGTTCATCTGTGTGTGTGTGTGTGTGTGTGTGAGTGTGTGTCTGTGTGTGTGTCTGTGTGCATCCACATGGATATGCCAATATTTTGTTCCAAAACAAAATAATCCCACTTTAGACAAATTATTTTGGTCTAGCACCATATAGAAATAGTGAGAGGTGTGTCCCCATTGAAAAACCTGGAGGGCACTGTAACACTGATAATTATTAATGATCTTACAACTTCCCCCTAGAGCTACATGCACAAAGTGCATCTGCTAAAGACATCACTGTGTTCAGAATATGAAAACAGCAGCACGTGATCATTAAAATAAGTGCACCATTATCAGATTTAAACAGAACTACTGCAGCAGATACAACCCCCCCCCCCCCCCCCACACACACACACACACACACTGTACAGGTTATCTGCTGTTGCTATGGATTCCCTGCACTGTCGCTAGGCAGAGATCGAGACTATGTATTTGGGTTCAGGTTTATCTAAATACCCAGTTCATTTGCAGGGGGATGTGCTTTTTTCTGTTTCTCTTGATGTGTTCCACCGAACAAGAGACTTCTAAGCAAATACAGAACATGGAACAAGCAAAGATTGGGAATTCCTAGCCTGAATGCTAACCCAAATCTGTCTCCTGCCAAAGTGCTTGCTTACTGCCGGTTGAAACAGTTTATGTAATGATACTTGTTATGCAACCGACTGCACACTCGGTTTCTCTGTCATACACAGGACTCAAACACAGCAAAGCATTTTCTAAAGTATGATGATGTATTGTGTCGTCACTAGAAATCTATTCCAGACGTAAACTTTTGTGAGACAAACCAGGACGTCTGAGCTAACCATGCTGTATCCGATTTCTTGTCTATGATAATGCTGACGAGACTGACTTTAAGAAGTTGGTATGTGCTGATAACATGAAGGAAAAGGAGGGTATACGATATATAACTCCATATCCACCCAACAACACCATTGCATTTAAATGGATTTACACACAAGCATGTTCACACATATACACTTTATGTCCTAAGGCAGCCCTGTCTCACTGCTGGCCAGAGGCCTACTCAACCATTAGACAAGTTACTGGCTGAATACTGACACACAAAGTGTCCAGAAGCCAGTGGAACACACAAACACACATACAAAACACACACATAGCTCAAACACACACATAGCTATGCCCCACCTTCAGGTTTAGGGATTATTTAACAAGCTTTAGGGAGCAGACAAATCCCACCCTGTCCCCCTCCCCATCCAGTCATCCTCCTCAAACTTGCCCCAGCAGGAATCTAATTTCCACACACTCACAAACACACACACACACACACACAGAGCTTTGTTCCAACCCCACACCCAGACAATCAATCCCTCTCGTTTACACACACACAAACACAGGTGTTTAAAGGTGAAGGCTGGGGGGGACAGAGGTACGTCATTAGATCTCATGGGCTCAGCAAAGCATGGCACAAATAATGGTCTTCTCTGTTATTTCATTTACATAAATATGTAAATAAAGGAACCCACAGAGACAGATAACTATCCCTGTGTAAGACATCAATCAACAATAAAGAAACTCAAATGCGCCCTTCCTCCCACAAAATAATGCCATTATGCAAAACATTTTTTACTCCCTTCATTCACCCAATTTTCTCCTTATCTTTTCCCTACCTCTCCTTCTCCTTTACCACACCACTTCCAGTTCTTCTTATGCCCCACCCTGTTAGTTTTCTATTAGGACATTGCTGGCTAGGCACGGGAAGATAAATCATGTACCGCAGAGGAACATTGCAGACATAGAGGAACAACCAAGGCATTCAGACATCCTGTACTCTGACAGACATGCAGAGTGAATGTCAGATAAGCTGACATCATTGATGGGCACACAGACAGATGGGCTGATAAGACAGGCAGACTGGCAGAGCGGAAGACGCAAGTCTAAACAGGGGTTTAATAGAAATATAAAAAATATATAGTTGTTTCTCTTCTGGTGCTCTGATAATAGACTGAAACCCTTTTGCTCATACAGACCTTGGGCACCATTTCACACTGGACAAAAACCAACAGGCAGAATATCAAGCAGAGTGTCTCTTTGGGGAATCACATTTCCAACCTGTTTTACAGTAAAGAATTGTCCTGTAACGTTTTACAGTTTCACTACATTATTTCAACAGTTAATGATTGTAAATGCATTACAATACACTACTGTAGAATGTGAAGTTTACAGTACAATACTGTTAGCTGTGGTTGCCAGTATTTTTATGTATTGTTATAGTGTTACTACCATGCTTTATTTTATATGTATTATGTATACATACAGTGGCGTACAAAATAATTGATCAGGCTGTGAATCTGAAAGAAAATTGAATATTCTACATAAATTAGAGATGAGGCAATACAAATGGATATATTAGGTAAAGGGTTTGGGTACAAACAATATCCCATTTTGGGATTCCCCAGTGAGCACAACTGGATCAAAAATCAAGAAGTGGAAACTGCATTACACCTCTCAGGGACTGTCACAAAAAGGCTGTCCCTTAAAACTCAAACAAGAAGACTTGTGTGAGAAGCCACAGAGAGCTACAGAGTTCAGAGGCTGGGAGCGGCATGATGGTGAACCAGTCAACCATATAAAGAGCTTTGCATAGCACTGGCCTGTAAAGGAGGGTGTAGCAACAAAGTGTCAGTCTGCAAAAAAATTGGGTCGAAATGTACCTTTCAGGACAATTATCCCTGAGACAAAACCAATGTCATGTTACAATCACTGATTTTCAGTGTAAAAAAAAAAAAAAAAAAAAAAAAAAAAAACTTTCTTTCCATTTTAATGCAAAAGTTAATGAATTATTAGTTCTAATCTAAATTTATTTGAAGAATTTAATTTCTCACCATTATAGATAGTGCTTACCATATTCACCCGAAAACAAAGCTCATATTCGTTACAATCTCGTAAAATCTTGTTTGACTCTTTGTAGTTTGTTCACGAACAAGAACATTATTAATTTATTCACTCATCTATGACTACATCAAATAATGAATTGAACTGACTGAACGTTTTGTGAGTATTTGTGTGTGTGTACTGAGTGCATGTGCCAGGCTAAGGCTGTAGAGGACTCATCCCCGGGGGAGGGGTGAGAGCAGAAGGCGCAAGGGTCAAAGCCACTGCACCAGTGTTGGAGTCTGATTGGCTAATGTGGGTGCCAGACTGGAAATAACAAAAACCTAAAAAGAGAACCAGAAAATAAGGGGTTGGCAGGCTGAGCGAGGTGCAGATGAAGAGACAAAATACCATAGAAAAGGAGATGGGAAGGAATTCAAGTTTGACCATTGGCATGGTTGAAAGTATCGATGGCTCATGCAAAAGGTCACAAGGATTCAACCTACTAACCTGGGGGCATCATCAAGCCAATTAACAATGGGGCCTGTTTTGCATTTTATTGGGCTAGAGGCCTTTGTTCTACTGGTGGATATATTCATGCCCAAGCATAAAATGTCATTCTAGACAATTATGTGCTTTAAACTTTGTGTCAACAATTTTGGTAAGGCCATACAGAAACGTTTTGTTGAGTTTGGTGTGGAAAAACTTGACTGGCCTGCACAGATCCCTGACCTTAACACCATCAAACACATTTGGGATCAATTCTAATGCCATCTGTAAGCCAGGTCTAATCACCCAACATCAGTGCCCAACTTCTCTAATGCTTGTGTCTGAATGGAATCAAATCCTTCATCAATGTTTCAACGTCTATCAGAAAGCCTTCCAAGAAAAGTGAATGCTGTTATAGAAACACATTTGAAACCAACTCCATATGAATGCCCATCATTTGGAGTGAGAGGTTCAACACGCAGCTGTCCATATACTGATTGATGTCCACATACTATTTGCCAAAAACAGTCGTTTCTTTCAATTTTATGCACCATTCCATCATAATAACATTGAGGATACACACTCACTGGCCACTTTATTAGGTACACCTCGTTAGTACCGGGTTGGACCCCCTTTTGCTTTCAGAACTGCCTTAATTCTTCGTGGCATACTTTCAACAAGGTGTTGGAAACATTTCTCAGAGATGTTGCTCCATATTGACATGATAGCATCACACTGTTGCTGCAGATTTGTCGGCTGCACATCCATGATGCGAATATCCCGTTCCACCACATCCCAAAGGTGCTCTATTGGATTGAGATCTGGTGACTGTGGAGGTAATTGTAGTACAGTGAACTCATTGTCATGTTCAAGAAAACAGTTTGAGATGATTTGAGCTTTGTGACATGTTGCATTATCCTTCTGGAAGGAGCCACTAGAAGATGGGTACACTGTGGTCATAAAGGAATGGACATGGTCAACAACAATTCTCAGGTAGGCTGTTGCCAAGTGTGCCAAGACAATATCCCCCACACCATTACACCACCACCACGAACCATTGATACAAGGCAGGATGGATCCATGCTTTCATTTTGTTTAAGCCAAATTCTGACCCTACCATCTGAATGTCGCAGCTGAAATCGAGACTCATCAGACCAGGCAACGTTTTTCCAATCTTCTATTGTCCAATTTTGGTGAGCCTGTGCGAATTGTAGCCTCAGTTTCCTGTTCTTAGCTGGCAGGAGTGGCACCCGGTGTGGTCTTCTGCTGCTGTAGCCCATCTGCGACAAGGTTCGACGTGTTGTGCATTCAGAGATGGTATTCTGCATACCTTGGTTGTAATAAGTGGTTATTTGAGTTACTGTTGCCTTTCTATCATCTCGGACCAGTCTGCCTATTCACCTCTGACATCATCAAGGAATTTTCGTCCACACAACTGCCGCTCACTGGATATTTTCTCTCTTTCGGACCATTCTCTGTAAACCCAAGAGATGGTTGAGCGTGAAAATCCCAGTAGATCAGCAGTTTCTGAAATATTCAAACCAGCCCGTCTGGCACCAACAACCATGCCACATTCAAAGTCACTTAAATCCCCTTTCTTCCCCATTCTGATGCTCAGTTTGAACTTCAGCATGTTGTGTTGACCATGTCTACATGCCTAGAAGTATTGAGTTGCTGCCATGTGATTGGCTGATTAGCTATTTGTGTTAACAAGCAATTGAACAGGCATACCTAATAAAGTGGCCGGTGAGTGTATTTGTTAAAGGTTAGGTGTTCTATTAGCGTAGTAATTTTAAACTGAAAAAACTGCTTTCTTACATTATATATATCTAACCGATTTTTTTTCATTTATAAAATAGATTAAAATGTCACTGCTACCAATCTTTCTCTGAGCAGAATAGTCCTTTTGAGTGTTGCCCATGCTGTGGCCAAACTTCTGATTTGAGTGGCATTATACACCATCTGGGCAAGACTGCCTCTTTTCTAATGACCTCCATAATGCAGTGGTGATGGGTGGGTAGATGGATGGATCAATGGATGGATGGATCATTTGATAGATTACCTCTGCTTTGATCATGCCAAATGGTTCACCCATCAAAGCTTAGCATTGACACTTGAACATAATGTTTAATGCACAGTGCCCAAAGGAAATTCTCACCACAATTGTCTGGGGCTGATGGATCAACATGACTGACGTGAGGTGACACAGGTAGGGTAAGATTTGGCCTTCCATCTCAAACACAGTATTAATGGCGAGAGTGTAAAACTTAATTACATGCTTCACTGATGAAATTGCTAGAATAAATTCAAGAAAAAATGTTGGTATAATTTTCTAGTTGGTTAAATTGTTTGAAAGGGAGGCTTCTTGAGCGTTTCTACAACCAAAATAACTTGTATGAACCGGCCTTTAAGAGGGTAGGTCCAAAAATACTTTAATTAATCTATCATGTTGTGACCCAAGGGCTGACCCATACACATTCAATGTCAAGAAAGGTTTGGGGTAACAACCAGTTTAGACATTTGTCCAAAATTCTGGTAATTAAGGCAAATTGCTAGAGAGAAGCATAATTCAAATGGTAAATGTAGGTACCTTGTTGAAGTACCTGTGACTGGAATAGCATAGGAAAGGGAATTTCTAACACAAAACAGCATGTAGCCATAAAATATGCCTTGGACAACAGGCCTTTCGTGAGTGAACACTAGGGTCAAACTGGGGGAGCAAACGTCATTCCTCAAGGCCTCGTCTGGCCAGTGACACAGTAACCCATGTACATAGTAACCCATGTTGTTACACATCACACACCCAGGACAGAGTCCTGCTGCGTTTTGAAAGGTGGAGTAGTCCAGAGCAGGGAATGCTTTAGGAAAGCAGATTATAAAAGGTACACTAAATTGTGAAGGTATTGGTAGCAGGGGTGGTAACCAAAGGATCACCAGATGCCCACTGTGTCATTGAGATAGAGTGCAATGTTTGTGCCTGATTTTGGTTCAACTTCAATTTAAATTCAGTGACTTACAGAACAAGGCTGTGGATGAAAATATCTTGAGGCATATCTTCTTATACTCTTCCAGACACATTTCAATGAAGTATTATAATTGAGATATGACAAGATATAAAGTACATACTGCAGGCAACGGTGCATCTAAAACCTCTGAAGACCCTTTACAAACATACAATTGCTCTTGAGAAGACACTTCTTAGTGTCAGATATGAAACCGAATGCCTCATATGTTAATAATAAACACACATCTGTTACCATTATTACTAATGTTAATTTGAATCCTTTCAACTAAGGGTGTGGGTGGAGCTTTAATTGTGGATCGTGAAGTCTTTTTCGCCTCTTGCTGGGTTTTCTTTCACGATGAAAAGAGAAATACACCGAACTCGGATAAGCATACAATGTAGCACAGACACAGACAGGCTTTGAAATAGTGCACCCTGGCCATCCGTCGTAGCTTTACAAATGAATTGTGTGTTTAGGGTGATGTGGGTGAACAGGCGTTTGCAATGAGAGCCAGGCACTGACATGCGTAGGATTTTCCATATGCCTGCCCCACTCTTTTTTTTTCCGCCATCACAAGCTCACCTCCCCTCCTCTATCCTTCCCCCTTGTGTCCCGGGGCGATACTGAAGTGTCAGCTTCCCAGCCAATCAATGGGCAGCCTCTCCCGGTGGCATTCGCACTCACACCGTCTAGACAGCGGGTCATTGACTGCGGCACTGCAGCACATCGCGTGGTGAAGAGGTCACACACAGTGCACACGATACTGACTCAGAATAGGTTGGGTGGGAGGGCTGATACTCAGAAGTGGATTTAGCTGTTAATACTACACGATGCAAAAGCCTCAATAAGCTAGAGACAGGTTAACCTGGTGAACATGTTGCTATATTGCTGTCAGTGTGTAGGTGTGTCTCCTGTAAACTGTACACTTTGCACAATGTGTTATAATAGTACTTTATTGGATCCGTTTGTGTCACACGGTGACATCAGTGTCAAAATGTTGACAAAGACAAATGCAAGCACCATCCACATCCCATATATGTCTCCCTCCACTGGTATATTCCAGACTAATCATTCCAGAGTGGTTATAGATGATCAATATCATTCCCTTAAGGTCTTATGATTGTGTCTGAAAGCATTTACAGAGTTACAGACAGTGGTTGTCTGAGCATGCTCCACCCCTATCTATTGACAAATAAAGACACAGACCACAGCAGATGGAGATACACAAAGAAATAAGGCAGGCAGACAGACAGGCAGGCAGGCAGGCAGGCAGGCAGGCAGGCAGGCCAGACCGAGCCAAAGTTGTACACAGTGTACGGTTTGAAGAATGAGGGCTTGTAAGGCAATGCTAGGCATGCCAACAGAGTCTGCTACAATGCTTGAGGACATGTATGGTCGTCGTTGCACCACGACAGGGAAAGTAGGTTCTGTGTGCGTTGGTCACATTCAGTGTGTGTATTGCGTTTAGGTGGTGTGAAGTTAAACGTTGCTATTTAAAGCAATTTGTCCACAGATGTCTCGACATGCGCTGTTGTTTGGCACTGAACTTCAGACAAGCTAAAAAGGTCTGTACATACACGCACATGCTTCCAGCTGCACCCACAGACAGCCACAAATAGAAAGACAAAACGGATAGATAAGACACAGACCGAAATGCTGACACACACACACACACACACACAACATGTATAACCACACGACTATAGGCTAGAAGAGTCTCTCTCTCTCTGTCCTGTGCCCTGAGCAGTTCCATCTGTCTGTCCTCTCAGGGCTCTCCTGTGGAGAAACGTCATGCAGCCCATGTCCAAGCCATATGTTCAAGCATTCAACAACCAACTACTTACAATCAACAGCACCATTACACAACATACTACAGCAAACTAATGTCCAGTCTGACATTCTAATACGATACATATGCTAACCTTAACACTAAGCCTCATTTGGTAATTGGCTTCCAGCATAGTTCACCAATGTCTTTATAGAAATTCCAATTGTAAGAAAGAAATAATGAACACAAAGAAGTGTTTTCTACATAATGGGTGTTCTTTATCAATTTATTTCTGCTTTTTTATTTCAGTCAGGGTTATGTACAGTTTAGAATCCGAATTACAATCAGAGTACTCCAGACCAAATGGTTCCTTAGGGCCCTTTGATTTCTGCAATGCCAAAAATACAGACAGAATCACGGAATGCAGACATCTGAAAAACACACACGGAACTCTCAGGGCAACAGATTTTGATTATAGTGATGCTAAATGGTTGTGAATAATAGGTAGGCCTATAGATGTATTTTCTTATAAATCAAATTGTTAACACATTTTGGCCAATTTATATGAACGCATGTACCCTAGAATATGTCCATTTACATCCAGATATGTGCTTTGCAGAGTTTTTGCGTTGTTTTTTTTTAAATCGAAAATTGTAATACGATTTTTTACACAGTTGATCGGACATTACTACATTTTGGAAAGCAGCCCTTGGACCTTCACATCTCATATTTAGTTACCATTTAGAAATACTACAGCGATGACTGGAGTGCCTAACAACAACCTTTCACTTGTGAGACCCATAACTGAACTGGGGCATGTGTCTGGGTGCTATGCCTGAGAGCAGCTGACCAGCATGGCCAGAGCTGTCTGCCAGCCAATGCACGTCAGACATTCTCTCCTCTGCGTCAAAAGGCTTCCCTGCTATGTCCGAGGAATGCCGACAAGTGCCCTCCGCTCCCTGGTTTGCTCTTGTTAAATACCAAAGTTCCACTGACTGACATTGTCTCTCTTTCTACCACTCTCACTTGGGCAGTTTCCTCATATGGACCCATCGTCATGCAGTTAGGAAGAGCACTAACGATGCAGTGTGTGAGTTGCGAGACCTATCTAAGGGTGGAGTTGCACATTCATTTCAAAACCAAGTCTACAGCATTGCCTGGAACTTATGAATTTGTATAATGTATCAGTTCGCTCTCACAGACACATTGACAGACAAACCCACCAAAGATTTCACAATATACAGTTACTGTATCTGTCTGGCTTGGTTTGGTTACCAGACATATCGCACTTTAATGTGTATGTAATGGCAGCTCTTAAGTCTTGGTGGGGGAGTTCCTGTATCTCAGCGCTGTGTAATTCAATAGCTAACAGAGCAGGTGCTATGATTCTGGACACCACTTTTTAAAATGTGCTGGTTGGTGATTGGATGGTGCAGCTAAACGATACAACCGTATTGATGTGAGATTTTAACCAATGGTTAAAGTTAAGTGGTACAACACCACTGACATGGCAATGGATTAGCTCATACTTATTGAACACGGGAAGACTAACCAATGGTCTTTTTTTAACCATATGCCATACAAATTGTTTGCAAATGGAAGGTACGGTGCGAAAATGTCTGTGTGTGGTCAGAGTCTAAATTTCACTCACAAATATCTGGTTTGCATGTGAATTCAAGGAATGAGCCTGCATACGAGCTAAATACTGTATTGAAGCTTCTCTACACACGTAATCATTCTAAGCTGTAGTTCTGCATCTGGTGCTCACAGAATAAAAAAGGTCCATGGAAATGGTGTCGAACCTCATACCACGTGCACTAGTGTGCAGGATTTGTGTGTACCTTTTCAGACAAACTTAATGGAAATTAATTATTCCAATGGGTTTGTCTCCCAGACACAAAATGGCAGGAAGGTCAATGTGTTGATGGCAGCTAATCATCAAATAAATGTAAAAATGTTAACTTCAAGATGAAGCATCACATTGCAAAAATATAGATGGGTATAAAACATAATTTAGATTACTAACTTGGCATGAATTAACGAAATATTTTCTGTTAGACACAGGTAACACTCCAATATTTCTATAAAAATACCAAATGCAGGAGTGTCAAGGTTCATGACCATCAATAATTACACCCCTGATGTATCATTTCCATGAACTACATTTGTCAAAAAGGAAAAATGTCTGAAGAGGTTTCACACAAATCACATGGCTATTGAACCCTGCCTGCATCTATGGGTGCAAAGACAGGTGGGCCTTAACATCGTTTCTGCATTATACTTGCCTACCGAAGGTTATATGAAAAAAGGCATCATTCTACCATCGACGCCCCTTAAAGTACAGATGACGATGAACATTTATATGAAAGTCCTACATTCAGGAGACTAACATCGAAAAACAAGGTGACCTGACATGTTATGTCATGTTAAGTGTCTGGTATAAAATGAGTGATGTGAATAAACCCTTAAACAGTCCCATATCCAACACTATCCAAAACCTATCCAACAGTCTCAGGCCTACACAAAATGTGCAGTCTTCCTTCCAGCCAAGGAAGTCGATTTAGGATTTTCTAATACAAAAGGCAGCTTCTCTAGACCGATCTGGTTTTGTTGGGAGCATTCACAGGCTCTTTGTGAAGACTGGGAAGGCTGCCTGGTGTGGCTAAAAATAAAACTGTCTGGAAATAATCCTGCTTCTCTCTGTCTGCCTGCATGGGCCCTGGTTGTCAGGCTGGCAGACTGCAGTCTCACTGAGGCTTTCATCTGAGTCAACCCAACTGCAGCCCGGCTCACTGGCTCTTCTGACGTCCAATCCCCATGTCTATGCGAGGTAGACTACACTTATAATATAGATAGAGGATCCTTATTCTGATTCTGATTTACCCAGGTCTAAAAAATAACCTGGAAAGAGGGAATTCTTTTGACGTAAAATGTACGACAGAATCAAGTGAGTCCCAGTAGGAGCTCCAGTCTATGTTGTTGTTGTGGTTCTCATTTTAATCCCATAGGACACTTTTCACTGACTAAATATTTGCTCTGCAGAGTGTGTGACAGCCTCAGAGGCCCTCCCAGCACCAGGGACAGCGGCCCCAGCCGACTCATGGCCAGGTTGTGTGCGGCTCCTTTAAGTTTTCCACTTCCCACTTGGCGAACCAGCCGCCGGTTCGGTAAACCAGAGACTCAAGCCAGAGGGGAATGGCCTTTGTCTCCAGTCTCCTGAATTGCAAGTGTCTCAGCCCTGTGTTTCTCTGTGGCTTTGCCACATATGGTGGAGAATGCGGGGAACTGAGACCACTGTCTGACGTATGCAATTCAGGAGGGGAAAAAAAACTATGGAGGAAGCTATGATCTTGACAGGCCCAAAGCATGATCGCCCTGCAGGAAGAGCCCACCTAAAGGAAGACCCCAGGAACAACCCACATCTGAGACAAGGACCGACAGGCCCACAAGGGTCGCACTGAAAAGGCAGCAGCAGTTATGGGAGGAAATTACCTCCAGGCTGAAGGCCATGTTGGCCCTGGTCCTAACCAACACCCCTTGAGCGGAGGATTCGGCCCTAGAGGGGAAAACTGAGGGAGGGGGCAAGAGCAGTGACACGGTTAGCGACGACGAGGTTGGCGAGAGCGGGGAAACAGCTGGCCAGAGGAGCGACTTGGATAGTGGCGACTCAGTCACTTACAGCAGCGTCACAGACAGCAAGAGAGATGCCACGGACATGCGGTGACACTGTTGGCGAGAGTGACCTGGTCAGCAAGAGCGGAGGCATGGCGCCTGGCTGCGACACGTTAGCGAATCAGTGGCCGCCGACTGCACAAAAGCGGAGTAGACAGGGCTCAGAGGAGGATAGAGACTCGAGCCCGAGAAGAACGGCTTGAGAGAGAAAGAGAGAGGTCGTTGATGTTAAGTTTCAGTTTGGTCCCTCGGGTATAGACCTGAGCGGCCGACCCGGGTGGAGCAAAGCTCCCTGGAAGATTCTTTTGTTTTGGTTGAAATGTGTCTCTTTTGTAAACTAAAACACACGGGAGTGCTTGTTCCCTGTCCTTTGTCACCAGTTTCCTGTTTTGTCTGCATCTCAGCCCTGTGTCTGTGGCTTGCCATAAGTGCCTTCATTTAAAGAGAGACTGCACTATAAGTCCAGTCAGTCATGGGCATACTCCAAATTACATAAAATTACATTAGTGGTGGATAAGAAGACAGTATATTGTGAGTCAATAAATAATGTGTGTACTCTGTATGGCCGAAACTACACTGCTGCTGATGGATGGACTTGGGGGCACACTCGTTCAATGTGTGATGCTGGAGGGACGTCACTGGAGAGGTGGGTTGTGAACAGAGGGGTGGGGACGGACTGTTCTGTGGAACGTCTCATCGGTTTACAGCTGTCACATCAGACATCCTCAGGGATCAGAGAGACAGTTCAGGGTTTTGATAATGTCATATGTACTGCAGTCTGGTTGACTTGAGACAGTGGGTTGTTTGAGGACAGACACCCAACTCTGGTTCACCTTTCCCTGTTTCCTTGTAAATCCAGTTTGAGTCTGATTCTTTCTTTTTCCACCTTCCACTCCCTATCATCTTCTCTCCACTCTACGAGTCCCTTGACACCATTGTGAATTATCTCTAGGAGACAGGCAACATTAGGTCCTTAAAATGTTTCATGTTTGAAATACTGCTCTGCTAATTAATTAGCAACCAGTGTACGGAGTTTATTCCATATAATTAGCAACTGAAGATGTCTATGGCATGTCATAGCCTACTTCGTTAAAAGCTAAGCTTGATTTTATTATAGTGGAATTCGTTTTGCTATTAGCTTTTAGCAGTTGTTATGATAAGTACAAATGATAGGGTAGCCACACCCAATCCTGATACCAATGTATTCTCCATTATCCATAAGTGGACATCCATGTCAGTTTGTAATAGCCTACCAAGTGTGCTTTGCCTGCAATTGACAGCACACCTACCGCAGATAAGTAACTGTATGCAATTAACATTATGTAAAAAAAATAAGGCATCGTGTGATAAACATGCAAAATATCAGTTTTTTGTTTGTTTTTGTTTTTTAATAAGGGCTGTTTGTTATGTTGGTTTAAACTACGCAATAACGTTTCGCATCGCATCGTGCGGAGTATGGCCTACCTGAAGTTGGAAAAAGTTATGCATGCAAGTATGTAAACTGCATTTACCAGTGCTAACTTCTTATACCGAAAACAATTAAGAAAGAAATACATTCAAATGAAATTGTTTGCAAAATTTTGTAGTTGAAGTTATTAGTACAAGATCGTATTTTACAAAGGATGTCAAGCTATTCGAAAACGTTCCCTTTAAGAACTTGAGCCTGTTTTCATTTTTACTGCACTGAGTCTCAGTCTGGAACAACTTTCGTTGTCTTCAGCAGTACTGCAGCACCCCCTCATCTCCAGTCGACCACCATATTATAACAGACATAAAAACAAGTTACGCGGATGATAAAACGCTTACATTTTTGAAGAATTCTCTTGGAGCGCTCCTTCTCAGGTCCCACGGTGAAAAATTGTCGCAGCCAGACTGCGTTCCAGACCGCGAAGAGGGTGTCAAGTGCGTCTAGACGACACCTCACTCATCGCTCAGCTGAACTCGACACTGCATAAACTCTGTAGTCTAGTTTGCCTCAGCTCAATATGAATAATTTGGAAAACGCTGTAGCGACATCTGCAGAGTAGGAGTATCAGAGCACATCTCGGCAGTTTTAAGGTAACACGTGTGGAAAAATATTCGTGATCATTAAAATAATGATAAACAAAATTACACAATTATATACATTTATTTAACAATAAAATATTCCAAACACGAAAAATACCTACATCACATGTCCGTTATGGTCTTTATATAGCCTGATTGTTCACACTAGGTCCAGATTTCAGTGTGAGATGCCTGGAAAAAAAATTCCTGGAGATGATTTTCCCTGATTGTTTTATCCCACAACTTTATAAGACTTTAAAGGAGAAGTGATGGGTCGGTGGGACACACTCACTCGGGGTATTTCCGTAATTTAAAGTAGAAGTTAGTTCTTTATAGCGGTCACATGCCAGTTGTATATTTGGGGCAACATACTGCTGATTTCCCACAAATGTGAACAATTGTTTTAATGCGAGGGGTAGGGTACATTTGAATAACTAAGGCCTATCTGTCATGTGTACATACACTGTTGTGTCTTTATTAGCTAGTACTGATCCTAGTCGTATTCTGGCTGTTGGTTAACAGGGTTTGTTGTATACTTGACTCGCAAGTGAGGCATCTGTATGTTAGTAGAGTCAGAGTCACATGCTGTCTCTATGAGAGATGAAGGCAGCGGGAGGTAGCTCTGCTTTGATCCAGTCCTGGATGAGTCCAAGTTAACTCTGATAAAATAAAATAACCAAAAATGGTTGTATAAGTGAATGTGAATCAGGATTCAGACGAAACGCACAACTATGCAACAAATCAATTGTGGCAAGCATTTTGTCAATCAAGCAAATTTATTTTACTATTTCAATGTACTTAAGTTCAACTGTCAATTGATTAGATTGTTAGTCATGAATTCACAAACATCAATGCATATCAAGAGGAATGCCGACAAACACACAAACAGACCACTGCTATCAGTGTATTTCTCTTCCCATTTAGATGTTTGCTGTTGTTCTCTAAATTGTGGTCCACACATTTTTCACAAAAACAGAAATATAATCCAAGACTTCGGCAGAATATTTCAAGAATATCCAAATACCTTAAGACTTTTTTAGTTGTCTTGCCTTAACATGGCCAAGATCTAAATAACTTTCTTCACAAGTGTGGAATGTTCCTATTACTGTTTTCTGTGTTTACAAATGTATATTTAAACAGAACACACTTTCACAATCACATTCATTCTCCACTTCTAACGAAATCCGTATTTATTAAAGAGCAGTTCAAGATGCTTTGAATGAAACAAACAACTTTTTGTACAGTTGACTGTTTCTTTTTCCTTTTACTGTGATGTCTTAAATCATTAGTTTTCTATCTCCTCAGAAATGAATGTCTGAGGACTAAACAGGTCCATACCAGGCTCTTTTTTTTTTTTTTTTCTTCCCTAAATAAGTGTATTTTCACAACATTGTGGTGTGTAAACGGCTGTCCTGATGTATAAATCAGCTCCCGCCCCCATTACTTCGAGACACTTCTTCAGATCTGTCCCTACTATCAAACCTAATGTACTGACTATAATTTGTCTGGTCTGGAAATCCACTCTTCCTTGATGAGTACTACAAAGTGCTTGAATGTCTTTAAGGGGGTTGATCAGAGATGTCCTCCATTCAATCCTCTGTGTATGTGTGTGTGTGTGTATGCGTGTGTGTCCATGCAACAAGCAGAAAATACAGTGGGCATGTCATTCCACTAGCCAGGCATCAGTTGGGCTTTCTTTCTGTTACAGGAGACAACACAAGCAGAGCACAAGGTTTAGTGAGAAAACAACAATGACAAGCAAAAGGCAAATACTTGCAACAAACCATTTGCAGTACTATTCTTCATTACATATTACACACTGCATCTACATGTCAGGGAGGGGTGTATTAATCCACAAAAAAGAAGCTAAACAGAATATTTTTCACGGATAATTGCAGAAACTAGTATTAGTAATGATGTGGGTGAGGTTATGTTTTAACAAATAATACATTCCAGTCCAGCTTCATGACCACAAATAAGATTGTATCCATTAATATTCTCTCAACTGTTTTCAAATAGCACACAGTACCAGTCTCGGTCACACCTACCTCCCAGCAACAGCTTGCAGGGCATTCTGGGTAGCAGGACCTCCAGGTGTGCCGGCTGCACCAGGGGTGCCTGCCTGACCAGCGGCTCCATTGACCGGACTCCCGTCCCCCCTCAGGATGCCGGTGCACTTCCAGTTGTCCATGTAGTTGGCTAGAAAGGACACAGACGCACCTCAATACTTCCAAAGTCCAACTTTGTTTGCTGTACGGTAATGCTTCGAATTTGTTCTAAAGTGAATTTCTGCAACCAATCTAGACGTGTTAGCAATTCTTAAAAGGAAGTATATTGTTTAAGCACAAAAGCATCTAGCTAATGCGAGTTCGACCCCAATTGTTTTTGAAAGAAAAGGTTGAAGGGAAATTCTTGATACTGTTTAAGAGTTTATTGCACTTTCAAGAGTAGGCCATGGGTGAGGGTTGTCTTTAGGTTCCCATTCAGCACTCATACCTTTCCAAAGGCGTACACATCCGTCATCCCCTGAGGAGGCCAACAGGGTGCTGGTGATGTTCCAGCTCACCCTCCACACCTGGGAGTTGTGGCCGTCAAACTGGGCCTGAAGCTGCACCTCCAGCTTGGTGGGGCCCGAAGAGGAAGACTCCTTACTGTAGAGAACCCAGAGACAGAACCTTAGTGCTGTACTAAGTTCTCTTCCTGAATCTTGTGAATCTACAACTTGTCTAGATTGTTGTAGGTATTGTAGGAGACTATCATTTAGTAAACACCGAAGAGACCTTATACCTTCTCCAGTACTTGAGAAAGAAGGTCTAACCATTGTGACATCTGATGGGGTCAGATGGCTGAGCGGTTAGGGAATCGGGCTATTAACCAGTTGCCGGTTCGATTCCCGGCCGTGCAAAATGACGTTGTGTCCTTGGGCAAGGCACTTCACCCTACTTGCCTCGGGGGAATGTCCCTGTAAGTCGCTCTGGATAAGAGCGTCTGCTAAATTACTAAATGTAAATGTGACATTCCCCTTCAATCCCACGTCTCATAGGATAAATACCATCTTTGCTATTGATAACACTATCCAAGAAGGGGCCAATATACTATCTGTTACAGGCCAATACACTGTCTATTACTGTAACAGAGCAGAGCTTAATGTTACAGCATGAGCGTAAACATACCGCATGGGTATAAGCTTGAAGATGCGCACATCTTTGGTTGCTATGGCCAGCACATGGAAAGAACGTCCCAGGTTTGGTGCAAAGGCGATGTCATGTACGGGGTCTGTGACTGTCATCAGAGTCTCCACCTTGGCGTACTTCCTAAAACAGTGAGTGGGATGGCAGCCAATCAGAATACGTGTTTCCAATTATTTTTTTTGCTTTCTTTAATAACCGGCATGTTACTTTGACAGTCATTGAAACACAGTGTCAAGCCTACAATCCGAGAAACAAAAACTGTAGCACCCACCTTGTGTTTTCTACATATTCGTAGATCTGAACTTTACCACTGTAGGCAGTGTTGCTATCATCACTGCCCACGGCTATCATGGGAGAATGAGCACGAGAGCTGCAAGCAAAGACAAAATAACAGTGACATGAATCATAGAAATTCATAAAGTACAAGCTGTTCATGTCCCTACTCAAAATTACAGTTTGGTCCTTTTTGTATTTGAACTCCCCATGTCAATTGTAAACAGGGATAGGAAAAAGTAGACCTTTTGTGTTGAGCACTGTGCCATCTACTGGTGTATTCGGAGAGTATTAAAATCTACAATCTTCTAATATACATTTGATCCAAATCAAGTAAGTTCCTTTGTGAAGAACCCTTCAATATATTTACTTTTTAATCAATCATTATATGGATTCAGTATTGACTTTAATAATACATTTGAATAATTCTGTGAGGAGGCCACATAGACGTGAGAGGTGTTCCAGACCTGGAGGGGTTCCAAGAAATACAGGAGCAGCTGAGCTTGCATGAGATCTCATGCTGCAGGGACCACTGGCTCAAGTTCATCACATCAGGAGCCTCGTATATTCTAACGACACCGTCCGCGGAGCAGGTGGTCAGCATGAGGCCCATGTGTTTCGGAGCAAACTTCACGTCAGTAACTGATGTTCGGCTGTCCACCAATGTGGTCCTCTTGATCTGGGACCAGGCCAAATGTGGAGGATGAAACAGGCAGTGTTAATGTTCCCCAACTGAAAATGCATCCAGCTAAAATTGTTCATTAGCCTACACCTTTTTACGTTGTAAAAACGTTTTACACTGAAGATTACTGCATTCATATATGGAAGATTTCTTCAGAAAATGGTTTCTGGTTTTCCTTTAGATTACACTAATAAGGTAGGTCAAGTGTGTGACTTGTGGCCTCCACCCATCCTTACCCAATGGCTGAGTCCGCGCTGTTTATCGTTCGACTCGCCAACTATCTCCTCCCATACCGCCGCAGTCCGATCAAATGAGCAGGACGCCAAGACTTGTCCAAACTCGGGGTGTGCCCAGGTCACGCGCCAAACCGATCCGCTGTGGGTCTTAACGTACACACATTTATCAAATATTTAACATGCATTTACTTTAATAATATATTATTTACCCATTTCATGTTTTAGCTGATAACATACGTATAGGTGATGCAAAGGTAATAAAGTATATAGACGTGTGATTATAAGACGCCTGCTTTAACTTACCTTCCAACTGGCTGTGCAGTTCCACTCACCATTGTCACTTTTGTCCCAAACCTGAAATGAAGGATGTGATTTTCAAACGGGTTACACATGTTGTCATGCTATTGTCAATTTGCCAATGACCAGCAAGGTTTCTTGACTAAACACAGGTAAAATGATCTAGTTAAAATAAGATAGTTGGTTAACGAACTGTAATTTCTGGCTAGCTATCTTGCAATGCTACCTTGACACTTTGGTCACTGGAACAAGTCGCCATTCTCCGGCCGTGGAAATCATAAGACACATCGTGGATAAGGTCTTTATGGTCCGCCGCAATACTTCGCGCAACAAACATAGTTGCATAGAAAATGTTTTAAAAGGGTAGTGAACAATTTTTGTCACCAGATGTACAAAAGTATGTGTAAATTTACGTTTCAGTAAAATCTTCAGCACTCCATGATCGGCGCCATTTTTCTAAAATGGTTCCCACATCAAATAACGTTAGTTGAAACATAATCCGGAACATCAGTTCCGCTTTACAGCTTTAGGTGAAGTTCTTTCTTCATTTAAACCTTAACTCAACCTAGTATCCATCCCCTCTAGTCTTTCACTACTACCTAAGGGATTTTATAAATCTTTCTAAATAATTATTTGATATAGTTGGTTAATATTGTTGTTATTATCAATTTAATCAAGAAGCAAACTCATTTAAATTATAACAATTATAAGAGAAGTTCATTTACAATCACAGATTTATTTTAATAAACAGTGTGTCACTGGATTTTATTTTTGTTCGTGAAAGAAAGAAAGCGCTTTATTACAGACAAAAATAATGCAGAACGAATGTCAGAGACATCCGAGAGGGATTACATTATAAATTAGTGTCCAAGAGGAATCATAGAGGCTCTTTATTACAACCCCAGAAGGTGAATGAAAGATTTGCATTTAGTGATGAACAGATGAATAATATGGCCTATTCATTTTTTCACCAAGACATTGTTTTACATCTGTCCAGAATATTTCACAAAGCAACACTCAATTAACTTTCGTTTTACGTAGGAATATTTGATATCACAGGTAGCGAAGGACCCTTCTTTAGCGCAAGCGCACATTGGTTTGATATGAGACGTCAAATACACAGGCAAACGTTCAGTAAGCGGGCTACTTTCCAAATGGCTTATTATAGAAAGTGATGAGTTAGATAAGTACCTGAAATTGTATTTTAATTTTAATTAATTGACTAGGACTGTTACTTAAACATGGAACAGGAATTTGAAGACATGGATTCAGACGGCCGGTGGCAGAATCTATACATAGTAAGTGTTTACTGTAGGCTAGCCAACTAGCTAGCTCCAGATAGCTTGCAAGTTAGCTGTCCAAGTAGCTAGCTACTTTATGTTACTACCTGCTCAGCAGCTGACAGCTAGCTATTTAGCACGAACACTAATCATTAGCTATCTAGATAGCTACTTTTAGATGTGTGTATGCTTTATATCTCCCTGGAAGTTAGTGAAACACATGACTTCTGTTGCGTATATAAGTTGTTTAGCTAGCCTATTAGGCTACTGGAGCTACTAACGCGAGGCTTAACTAGTTAGTAAAACAACGTGCGCATGCGACGATGAAGTGACATCACTTCATTGCCACTTAATTTTCTTTGTTGGATAACTAGTTGGTCACCTTCAACATAATCAACATTATTCTTGTTATCTTACATCAGCAGCAAACAAGACGCAATGAACAGTGTAGCCTTTTTCATCTTTTTTGGCACTGTATCCAACATTTATTATGATTTCAACCTATCCATTTTCTGCATTCTATTTAAAATATGAAGTGTTAAGTACATGGCTACAGTTAGTTTTGAAGTCACTAAAACGTGTGGAGCATGCAGTTTAGATGCTATTTAGCAACTCAAATCAAATCACTGTCAAGATCCAATTTTGTATTTTTATTACGACTATAGTCGTTTTTTTTGCTAAATGTAAAGTACATTTACATTGATGCATTTAGCAGACGCTTTTATCCAAAGTACTCCTATAACAAACACCCTTTTTGTCCACAGGAAATTCGGAATCAGTCCCACGAATGTCCATTTAAAGTTGCAAAATATCCAGAAAATCGGAACAGAAACAGATATAGAGATGTCAGCCCGTGTAAGTTACTTGGAATTACAATTCCCATCAAGCATCTTTACACTTGACTGATGAATACATTTTGCTGATAAACCATTTATCAGCAGCCAGCATGATTGTTATGCTGTAACTTTCTAGTTGGCGCCGAAAATGGCTGCCTAGGTAGGCTCTCCTGCCAAAGTAAATTCCTTGTCTGTGCAAACTTTCATGGCGAATAAAAACCCATTCTGATTCGTACTCCAAATGCATTATGAATGAAGGAAAAGGCAGGTAGTTATGATTTTGTTGTCTTTTCCTCTTAGTTGATCACAGTCGTGTCAAGCTGAAGAACTCGGACAATGACTACATCAATGCAAGTTTAGTTTTCATGGAAGAAGCCCAAAGAAGTTACATTTTAACTCAGGTACATTTGTTTTTGTCTTACTATTACAATTTTCAATGGATGCCTCAATTTAGTTCTACCCTTATTTGTTCCCTTTCTGACTATACCAGTGAATCATCTTCTGAATCAGCAATTAATGACTGCATCTGGAAAATGTATGTTCCTCTTGCGCCAAATCTTTTAACATGCATCGTCACAGGTGTGTGAAACCTAGTGTTATTGTTACAAGATGTGAGAAGCCAGTTTCCTTCTTGGTGTTCTTCTATGGAATGCTACTGTTGTTGTGAATGTCTTGGGTTAAAACAGTAACTATTTGGTGTCATGAACAGCCGTTTTTAAGATGAAGACATGATTTGTGCCGGAATTTGCGCAGAATTTCAAAATAATAAGCACTTGAGTCAGTGGATGGGACAGATGGTTCTTACTCTTGTAGAGATACAGGGAGAAATGCTTATATTGGCCAATATTTAAGCACCTAATGAGGATCATCCTGGCATTTTTATGAATCTTGGGAGTAAACTCCTCAAATTACATGTTTACTCTACTATCCTTGGCGGGACTTCCAACCTCATTGGATGTTGTTTTGTGTGCTTTTCAAATAACAGCCATAGAATATGTCCTGACAGTGAAAGGCACATGTGAATACTTGGGGTTAGTTGATATTAGGAGGCTGATAAACCCAGCAAGAAGAGTCTACACCTATTACTCTAATCTGCATAATACATAATCAATGTTTGTTTATGGCGTGGGCGGAGGGAGGAGGGAGGGGGGCTTCTGGTGCTTCAGCCCCAAATGTTTAGGTTTTAAAATAACTTCAACTGGCAGTCACTGTAGTTTTAGAAATATAATTTGCACTTGCAAAACAGAGCGTTATGCTAGCTGTTGCGAAAGTAGGTCTGGTGGACGGCTGCATCCAAATCAGCGAGCTACCAGCAGTATCCCATTAACAACCTGGACTCTCCCCTCCCTTGGCTCTCGGTCAGTTCATGTTAATGCGACTCGCTCATCAGCAGCTCATCAAGGACAGAGGACGTTTAGATTAGCAGCAGGCAGTATGGAATATTTTGAACAATAGAGAATAAAATGTTGATTGAAGATGCCATGATTATGCTCACTCCTCACCAGTGATGTAACGTACAAATTGATGTCTGACTGCACGGAATAACAATATGATCTTGATATTACACATCTCCAAAAACGGGTGTTGCCCTCAAATGTATGCAAATAATGCTGACCTACCAGAGGCACACTTCCACCTTCTTATTGAAGGTCATTTGATGGGAAACACAGTGTGGTAATCCTGTATATGACATCGCTTTACGTATGATCTATGTGTGTTGCAGTTGGATGTGTATGTTGTAAAGTTCTGTTTGGAAACAATGTTAAATGAAGTGTGTCTACATGTGTGTCTACCCCAGGGGCCTCTAAGGAACACCTGTGGACACTTCTGGTTGATGATCTGGGAGCAGAGGACCAAGGCCATCATCATGCTCAACAGAGTGATAGAAAAAGGAGCAGTGAGTTAAGCTAGCTTTTGCCTCAGGTCACCTCAGTGACCACAGGAAGGAAGGGCCCTTCTTTTTGCTGCTACATACTGTACTGTGACACATGCTGGTAGAAAGGTCCGCATGTCAGCAATCTTTTAATCGCACAATTTTGTATAATTTTCTTTTACCACATTTCTTTTTTCACATTACAAAAGCTTGAGTTTTGAAAGACTCACTCTTAACAACTGAATACTCTTAATTTGTCAGCAAAGAAGGTTGGTTTTCTAGTTGTGTTTTGGGGGCGTGATCAGGGTTCAGATTGATTAGCATCTTTTGGTTTGGTTGGCTATTTACAGATCGTTACCATCCGTAAATATACACAGGGTTTTTGTTTACTTTCAGGATTCTACTGTGGTGGATGCTTGTTATTAAATATTACACTAATTATTAATATAGGAACTGCCTTTACCAAATGTATTGCTGCTGGTAAGACAGTCGACAATGGAAATCTAATAGACTCTTAAATGTATCTGTCCTGTTTAGGGACTTTGTGATCATCTTGCTATATGTAGGCATGTGTTCATGTTTTTCAACAGAAAAACAGTAAGACTTGCCTACATTTACATATGACATGCTGGTATTTTGGTCCACAAGTGGGTTATATTGCCTACATATGGTCATACATTGGTCATACATTATTGTTCCAGTCATTATTGACGCAACCTTGTTTTATCTAAGGTTATGGTGTACAAAAAGCCCTAGAGTAGGCATGGGAGATTATAATTCAACCATCCTACCAAATGCTTTGTCATTTTGATATCTAGATATGAATCAAAAGTTATTTGGTTACCTTGCTAAGTCTTAAAAAAAAAAAAAATGACTGAACAAAACCAACGACTTAAACTCTCATCTCTCATGACTGCCAGGAAAAGTGTGCCCAGTACTGGCCGACACAGGACGAGCGGAAAATGTCTTACAGAGACACGCGCTTCCTAGTGACGCTAGTTTCTGAGGACATCAAGTCCTACTACACCACCAGAGTGCTGGAGCTAGAGCATGCTGATGTAAGTCTTTCCATCATTGAACAAAAGGGTATTTTGAAGGTAAATTTGGCGGTAGTCCTGTCCCCATTTAGATGTTAGTGACTTTTAGAACTCTTGTGCCAATTTGTACTAACCCACAGCAACCCCCCCCACAAAATATTTCTCTCAGACGGGGGAGAAGAGGGAGTTGTATCACTTTCATTATACCACCTGGCCCGATTTCGGTGTTCCGGAATCCCCAGCATCGTTCCTCAACTTCCTGTTCAAGGTGCGAGAGTCGGGCTCCCTGGGGGAAGACCACGGGCCGGCTATCGTACACTGCAGCGCTGGGATTGGCCGGTCGGGAACCTTCTCTCTGGTGGACACTTGTCTTGTCCTGGTAAGCCCTGCCCTTATGGACCAGAGTTCCACTTCAGTGAAGGTTCACCCAGACTTTTAGTTTGTGATCATTTCTTTCTGCGGAAGCACAAAGTTAAGACTGGGGCATAACGCACTTTGCCAGTAAAAATGTGCCATTGATTGGTGTCAGAAGCTTTAAACAAAACAAACAAGCTTTCTAATGTAGTCTTATCCCCATGATACTTTCACTTAATAGCCTAAAGCAGTGGTACTCAACCCAAAAGGTCCACTAACAAAATTTCCATTCAGTCCAGGGTCCGGAACAATGATGGTTTATTTTTCTGGCCCTTACCTCAGAGTTATGGGAGTAATTTTGTTCAAAGTGTCCATGCTTTGTTTCATACTGACGTTTCACATTACCACTTTTGACAAGGGCAACCGTCTCATTGCAGATTAAACACATTGCAATTTTCGGAATCAACTTTTCGCTTTTTGTCGGGTTTAGAGTCTGCTATGATTTTCGCTAAGGAAGAAACGGGTACCGTTAGCAAATCGATTAGCCTGCGTTGTAGCGAATGACACACACAACCTGCGTGAACCACAGAGGTTGCGGCCAACGTTGAGTGAGTGAGTTGTCATGGTGATTACAGTTATTAAAGCTCCTGATTGGACCTTTGGATTGAACACTGAAGATAGAAAGTACATCTAGTAGGAACAAAATATAGGTACCAATGAAAACCTGCTTAGATCTTGACTAAATTAGAATGTTGATTTTGGCTTTGGTCCAAATTGTACTGCGTCTGGGTCCTGATCCGAACTGCAGTCTGCCTAATGAGTACCCACGCCCTAAAGTAAATAAGACATGTAAATGAGGTTAAGAGACGTATCAGAGATGTATCAGATTTTTGTGTTGGTTGATATTTTAATAAGGGAAATGTATGCAAGATTCACTTCCTGTACTCCCGAACCGTTGACCTGCAGTTTCTCTTCAGATGGAGAAGAGGAAAGACCCATCTGTGGACATCAAGAACATCCTGCTGGACATGAGGAAGTATCGGATGGGTCTCATCCAGACCCCGGACCAGCTGCGCTTCTCCTACATGGCCGTCCTCGAGGGAGCCAAGTACATTATGGGAGACTCCTCTGCACAGGTACGCCGTTCTGTACCAAGAATATATGGATAGTCGAGACCAGTTACGGAAGGTAAGACCAAGACAGAAAAGACAACAGAAAATGAAATCGGGCAGATAATGAAACCATTATCTGCCTCTTGCTCCCTTTTCTGTTGGCGCATTCAGAAACGGTGGCGTGAGCTGTCGAATGAGGACCAGGAACCTTTGTCTGACTCCCCGCCACCTGCCAGCCCCCAGACCGTGTGTCCGGACAGGTACAACGGCAGCAAAGGGCCCCACCAAGAAGAAGGTGGGGACTCTGAAGTGGACCACAAGGCCACCGCCGAGGTCACCTGCAAGGAACAAGATGTGGATGGGATCATAGCCAAGTCAGTTGCTCGAGATGTTTTTCTCCAATAATGTTAGACTGATTTGTAAAAGAATTCTGAAGGATAATAAATGATATCACCGTTCTTTTGTTTCCCAGTGCGCGCAAGAGACACAGAGACGAGAGGATGTTCAACTCCACACCCAAGACACCCCAACAAGCCAACCCACAAACAAAGTCCAGGATAACAGATTCAGAAAAGAAGAGGAAAAGGTGACTGTTATGATTTTTTCAAACCAAAAAGTATGCTAAATACCAAATGTTGATACACTTCACTTTTTCTGTGAAGTTTTGGAATGGTTATCATAATGTTAGATGTTTAATTTCCAAATAGTTAAAAATAATTTCAATTTTTTTTATAGTCATGGAAATAAAACAAATATATTAACATCTTAAAAAGTCATGACCATTTGTGCAACAATACCTAATTTTAGCATGGGTTTATCTTATTACAGTACAGCCCTATTTGGAGGCAGCTGTATGTTAATGCAATATTTTCTGCTCATTTTCAGAAGTCATGAAAATGTCATATGGTGTGGGAACCCACTGTTACCACATGGTAGTCATGTGACTAAAATACAATAAGCTGGATCTTTGCCTCAATAGCGCATGCCACAAATCAATTTTTACAAACAATTACTCATTAACATTGTCAAGTTCAGACTCGGTTCTCCCAAATGACAAAGAGGGATGGGCAGTGACATGGCTAGGAGTAATATACTGAGTGGGTATATAATACAGGATCATGAACAACTCACTGTGTGGTTCGCTAGACTCACATCTGTCACTTTTGATGACTGCACCTTGAAGAGCAGCTCTTAAGAGAAATTCCAAGAAGCGTATTCTTGTTTTGTCTGTGTGATGTGTGTTCCAGTAACAGAACTTGGTGGAGGTTATTCTTTTTGTGAACCTGTTGTCATTGTTCTCCTGAACAGTTTGGCCTGCATTTGCTGTACATGACGAGTGCTGGCCAGTGGGGTCGCTGTAGCTTTGTCCTCCTCTGGGACAGCGACACAAAGAAGAATTAATAGCAAACTGCAACATTTATTCGCAGCTTTAAAAAAGGAGCCCGATGTGTACGTTGGTCACGTAGAACTGTGTGTGTGTGTGTGTGTTGTTCATGCGCTGATGGATTCTCTTGTTTTTTTGCTGGTTTGTGTGGGTTGGCTATGGTTAAGGTCGAAGTTGGAATGGGCTGCTGTGTAGCATGGAGTGTTTGTGTTCAGTCTACATGTCTAAGGCCCTGTTAAGGTGGCAACCCTTCCTTGAAAATATGGAATGAAAGTCTTGTTTTTGCTTCCCAGCAGCCCTAGTGGTGAGACCGTCCCGGTCTATATTTATGCCAGTGTGCTAGTTGATAAAATGAGGTAACCCTAATGTATTTCAAACATGAGAACTCAATGCAGCCAAGTTTATTGTTTTAAAAACATAAGTTTGGCATAATACAATCAGATTGTCCTTCAAGTTCTCTATGAATCAAAATTAAGTTCCAAGATGTTTTGCGGTTCTGAAACGGCACTAGCAATCTAAGATTTTAGTTTTTTTAATCTATTGAATGTAGACCAATATTCTTCATTTACAGTAAAAAACTAAAACAAGAAAAAAAAAGTTATAATCTCACCATGTCTTAACCAAAGGATACATTGACTCAATCTGACTAACACCTTAAATGAAACATAACTGCTACTTATTCTAAATAAGCTGTTTGTCCTCTACCTGGCAATCTCCAGGGGAGTTGGTATCTACATGCAAGAACTGTGAATTTTACAAACTCAAATGATAACTTTTGCTGACCAAAGGGGCAGATTTCTTGGTTAATTTCCTGATCTCACACTTGCGTGTAAAAAATTGCAGGGGTAATGGGCAAGCAGTTTATTAATGCTGTGTTTAACTTACGCCAAAATAGTTGATGACAGTGATCCAAGGAAACCCATGATGGTTGATTTACCATACCCTCAAATATTAGGCATGAGTATGGCAATTTGTAGTTGCCAAGTTAAAACGTATTTGGTTGCATGGTTCCTTTGGTCACTTTAAATCAGCTGTGGCAATGCTGCTGGTTGTTTGTTTTCATCCAATAGTATTTTTGTATCTGGGTTTACATTTTCAGTTTGTGTTTTGCTTCTTATGACAGGTCAAGAACCAGTGATACCTAACTCACTCCACCAGTAGCCACAGACCAGAGTGCTGACAGCAAAGACGACTTCAGCAGGGATTTTCCGCCCTACCCTTTCTTTGTCTCATGCTTTTCCCACCTCTCTCCCTTCCTTCCTCACCCATCTTTCACCTTTCTCTCCATTTTCAACATTCACCCAACCATCTTTGAGCCTTATGCCTCTCATACCAAAAAAAAACAACCTTGCTCTACAACCCCACCTAACCCACACATCACCATCTTGTCCCACCCCACATCCTTCTGTACAGTTTACAGAACACGCTTCGACATTCTTTGGAGGAAGAACATTTGAACAATGAACACCAGCCTATTACCTGCCGCTGCCAAGTGGAGCGGGTCACAATAACCCATCGACAGGGATAGGAATGTCTATGCTTCTGTTTTTACCTTGTTTTGTGGGCCACCCTATTTTGCTTTGAATTTACTGACGAAGGCTGAACAACTTATCTGAAATGGGGGCTATGCATTGCCATTTTGTAATGTTTGTAGGAGGTATTTTTAGAGAACAGAGGCCAAAAAATATGAAATGTTATATTTTTTATAAGAAATTACTTGAAATTTCCTATTGTGAGAGAGGATGAAAGTAAAGTGCTCGCACCATGTGCAAGGACTTAAGTGGCATGTGTTTTCATGTACATAATGTTTTTTTTAATGATGCGTGAAAAAATATTTTGGATTTATGAAATATTTTGGATTGATAAAATCATACATTGCATTTGTTAGAAAAAGAAGACCTGCTTTCAATACTGGGTTTCCTTTGAATTTAATTGTCAAGTCTTACATTTCCTGTTCTCTAGAGTGTAATCTAAGAATAAAAATGGCTTAAACTATGACTGAACTGTTCAGGAAGTGATAAGGCAAAAGGATAAATTATTCTCTTCTGAGAGACAATTTGACTATTTAAAATCTGGACAATAAATAAAACATTTCACTTAAGCTTTTGTTTTAGTCTTGATATAGAGCTGTATTTGAATATTAAAAGAGGTCTTGACTTTTTCCTTTTCCAAGAAGCTAGACCAGTTTGCTGCACTGGATTCTTTTTGCAGATGGAGATTACATGTACTAATGATTCATGACTCTTGCTACACACACAGATCATCCACAATTCAATTTGAACTTGTTACAAGAAGTATGATAGTATTAGCTAACGATGTTAAAGAATTGCTGTCCGGAATCAAGCGTGGCAACTGGCCAAACTGTGTTTGCATGTCAAACGGTGTTAGGTGTGAGTAGCTGAAAGGTCAGCCCCTCTACTGCATCATAGGTTTCATAAGGAATCATAAAATAAGGCACTGTGTTTATTCACACTTGACACCAGTTTGTTAAAACACTAACAAAGATTTTTCAGGTACATACCAACATGCATATTTTCTTTGGCCTATACTTGTCATACTTTCGTTGAACAACATATCCACTGGAAAGCAATAAACCAAATCCAAAATACAGTTAACTATTTTTAATTACAAAAGGTCTTTGGGGGATTTTTCAGTTCATAAATTACAAAGTAGGATCCACATAAATCAGACAAGGAATGTTCATCAGAAGCTTAAGTTCCAGCAGGAGGCTATTTCCATGCCTGAGTAGGAGAACGTGTTCGTTTTAAATGATGAATCAGAAGAGTGCTGGGGGAATGCCACTTCCAAAGAGAAGTCTCCAGGAAGGGGGAATTATCCATTTCGGGGAAGACTGATTCTAATCAAATGAAATCACATAAACAAAATACATTACTTGACATGTAGCCATATAGCACAAAATGATCTTGTATGGAAATCATAGTTAACTTTCCCAAAAGCTAAACAGAGACTTACAGCTTTCTTAAATTGTATTTATTGTCAATGCAAAGTGATGCTACTTCAAGTTTCAGGGCTGCTGTGTGAGTAGTGGCACTTACAGGCTTGTCCACCAGGTGCAGCCAGTCGTTCAGATAGTTGAGGAGGCTGAAGGCATCTGGGATGTTGTCTCCCTCAGAGCAGAAGATCAACAACACCGCCAAAGGGATGTCCTCTGCACAACTAGATGGGTAGGAACAACGGTTAATGGAACTGCCCGAATACTTCCATCTTTCCTTTGATTTGATATTAATGCATTTGGAATGGATTGACTGTAGCTGTGTAAGGGTACACCGGTTTAATAATCTCCAAGGCAAACCAACATTTTCATATTTAAGTCAATTAAAGAAGCCCCAAGATTAATCAATCAACCAGATTTGTAAACTGCATCACAAACACCCACACTTTTGTCTATTTATACAGTCAACATTTCTTGCAGCCTACCTGTCGGTGAAAAGTCCTTTAGTGGGGCCACCTCCGGGAATGTAGAGGATCTGCTCTGAGTCAGGGACACCCATTAATGCAGACACTCTCTCCATCTCCCTCCATTCTAGCTCTTTCACACTCTTCATCACTTCCTGCAGGGCAGGTGTGGCCAGGTACCTCAGTGGGGTGCTTTGATAGGGGACACGAGAATGTTAGATTGGATATAGGTCATTATATTGGTTATTTATTTACACTGACAAGAGTAGTACTAGCCTCAGACAAGATTGTTTGGCCCAAGGATTAGGTTTAATTAGTCTGGAAAACCTCATTTAAAGGCAGGGTCAATAATGTTGTTGAGACACATCTTTTGTCACATTTGCTGAAATTAAGGACTGAACTTAATGATGAAAAGGCATTTAACCGAATGCAATGATTGGACAGGCTACTTGTCTACCTCCCAGCAGTGGTCAGGCAGTGAGTTCATGTGTTTTGGGGGAATGGCTTTGCAAGGAGGGGATGGGATATTTTGGTTTGAATCCTTTCTAACTCAAGCCAAAATTGCTAGGTCCGCAAAACGTACCAATCCTGCCTCTAAGATTATCTAACAGGTAATCCATCAAGTATCAGGCGTCGCATATCTGTGATATGAATTCTTAAGGCCAACATCACATGGTCCAAGTACATGAGTAGAACTGAATACCCAAGAAGTTGTTGGTCGTCCCTCTGATAGGCATGACTGCTGGACAGAACCACTGTTTTACTGAAGCCACTTGCTTTTATCCAACACACAATCAGTTTACGGAAATTCTTGGACTTGGTCTGAAAAAGGGAAAAGTTGGGTTCATTTAGAAGGATGTGAGAAGAACATTCAGTGACCAATTTAACAATTTAATTAAACAGCTCCAACCAGCTCCAAAACCAAAAGAGGCGAAAAGGCAGTGGGAAAGCACCAACTCCCTGCTCCCCGCTGACAGCTCGTCTCAACCGTGTAACACAAAGTATAATACACCTTGAATTGGACCCTCCTTTGACATTCACCTGTATAACTGGAGTCCTGATCTGTAGAACCGCCAATTTCAACTCGGGCACCGCATACACTTTAGGAGATAAATCAGTGCAGTTAATGATAATTGTCTGGAATTCAAGGACTGACTCAGTTTTGAATGAAACATCCTCATGTGATATATAGAAACATCCTACCTTCTGCATTGGTGCGCAGTTCGTTTGCGTCTTCTGCAGAAGTCGAATACGGATTGTTGCCAGCCATCGGAATGAGACAGTCGGTGTGAATGTATCCCACTCTGCACATGTTGAGCGTGGAGATTATGAGGTCCACTGCAAGTTGCCCCACATTACCAACTGATATTGCTGGCTGTTAGGGTAGAAAATGCCGTCATCAAATAATCAGGGTACACCATAGTTCACAGACTGCAAACACATTTTGCTACATCATGAATTGCACTTCTAGTCACAGTTGAGCTACTCACCATAATTAGTGTAAAGTCCTTGAATGAGGCCGGTGTGCCTTCTGTTTCGACGAACATGTTGAATGATTAATTTTCAATAACGTTACGTTCAAATATATTAACGTGTTTGGACGTCAGTTAAAGCCAGCTAACTTTCAATGTAGTCTGTAAATTCTGTATTATACTTTCGTTTTCTCTCTGTTCAGTGGGGCTTTTTTGGTAGCTTATCGGTCTCTTTGAATGCGTATGTCACTTATAGCCCTCCTTTTAGATGCCTGAACGAAATTATCTAACATAGTCTTACTTAAAATAACCCAAAACATTATTTACACAAACAACCAGATAATGTTTCACAAAATAAATATTTAATATTCAAAAGTACACGGAAAAGACGGTAAAACCTTTACGTGAAAGGGGTTTTCTAATTACAGCCAGGGACTACGCCAGTCTCCTACTTGTTAAACCAAGGCCTCCACCCCTGCGTCTCTGCATACTTTATATTTTCTAGTACGTACTGCAGTTACCCTAGAAATGTACTAGTGCATTTTTTATTATTATTGAGAAAAAAATCAAAACGAGAAAGTATGAACAAATAATATGCATACATCAAGCATAACCATATAGTATTAGATGACTGTAAATAGTAATAATATTATCAATAAAAATCCATGTCTGCACTGATGCATGTAGTAAGCACACAATATACAACTTAGTCACAAGATTGCACCTTAAACTTGGACCCTGTTGCTGAAAAAATGAAGAACCTGGGGTAAAGCATTTTACGCCTCCTTGATCCCATTTTTCAATTATAAATTTTCAGACAGATCTGAAACATAGACAAGCATGAAACAGTAGGACACAGCTTCCCCCCCATTATCTGAAGGTGCCTGCCATAGGATTGGTAGTTGAGGGGTCAGAGCCAGTTGACATAGCCTATCATTAAATCAGCTTCCTCTACTGGAAAATCTGTTCTTAAAAAAGAAAGAACATCGAATCTACCATATATGATTCTATGCAGAAGAATGAAAACATTAACTTTGAACCCCCAATATGTTGTGACTTTTTGTACTTGAAGTTCCCAGTAACGTATTCATTCACCAACACTTCAGAACTGCATGGCTAACAAACACACAAAACAAAGTGGAAATAGCTCAAGCACTGGCTGAAATCTATTTGTTGGTCAAAGTATGCACATATTGCCATCTGTGTGACAAGTTGGTTTTGTATTTATATATTTGTATGCTTACCGTTAGACTGTAAAATAATCCCTATAAACGGAGTTTATGAGTTTGAATTCAAACTGCAGCTTTAACACTTTATATTGTGTGAGGGAAATACTAGAAGCCTGCAATACTGGAATTGGATGCTTTCTGTCAGTGCCTGCAGCTCATCTGACACGACCAGTCCATCTCTAATCACCACATCTCATCAACCTCCATATTCTGTGTCCAGACTTTCCAGAGCCTGTTACCAAATAAGCCACTGTGTGGCAGTAATGTCACTAATCTCACCTCTATGCAGCATGACTGATACAGACAGCAGGACAGAAACCAACAGGTGAGCTGGTGCCAGTAAGCGTCTATAATATGGGCTGTTAATCAGTCCTAAGGGATGCTAATGAAAGCTAGTGTGCAGTCCCATCAGCAGCCAGGCAGCCTCAGTCCCATCAGCAGCCAGGCAGCCTCAGTCCCCTCAGCAGCCAGGCAGCCTCAGTCCCATCAGCAGCCAGGCAGCCTCAGTCCCCTCAGCAGCCAGGCAGCCTCAGTCCCATCAGCAGCCAGGCAGCCTCAGTCCCATCAGCAACCAGGCAGCCTCAGTCCCCTCAGCAACCAGGCAGCCTCAGTCCCATCAGCAGCCAGGCAGCCTCAGTCCCCTCAGCAGCCAGGCAGCCTCAGTCCCCTCAGCAACCAGGCAGCCTCAGTCCCCTCAGCAACCAGGCAGCCTCAGTCCCATCAGCAGCCAGGCAGCCTCAGTCCCCTCAGCAGCCAGGCAGCCTCAGTCCCCTCAGCAGCCAGGCAGCCTCAGTCCCATCAGCAGCCAGGCAGCCTCATTCCCCTCAGCAACCAGGCAGCCTCAGTCCCCTCAGCAACCAGGCAGCCTCAGTCCCATCAGCAGCCAGGCAGCCTCAGCCTGCATTGTGACATCAGAGCAGGTGCAGGCCGGGCCTGCCAACACGCGACACCTGCGCTGCACATGCAGCACAACTCAAATAAACTGATGAAAGGTACAGTCAATGAATAATGAATGAGTGAAATTAATGCATTTTGTCAAATGAATTTGACAAAAATGTGGTTAGACATGTTTTAATCTAGTGTTTTGGCACAATTAAATACACTTCCGATAAGTACTGTCCAGCGTCTGTGTGATTCATTTGAATGACCAAGAATGATCAAATTGAATGAAAGAATAACAAGGTGTGTACTTATGAATACTTATGAAAGTATGAGTGACAAAACTGTGGTATCGCTCTTTTATGTACAGTATGCAGTTTATAATACATGCACTAAATGTTTAACATCTATGAGGGATGTTGAAATATGTGTGATATGACTACCTATTTCGCTGATAAAGAAAATTAAAAAACCAACTAAAACTAACTTTTCTTTGTAAATGTGCTCCAACCTTTTGAAAATACCAATAGTTCATAATGATTTTCAGAAATGTCACTGCAATGAATAACTTTCTAAAATATGTTGTGTGTGTGCATGCATTTGTGTCGTTTGTGTTTGTACTGCATTTTTGTATGTGTGTATGTGTAAAGTGGGGGGCACTGAAGGTTTGGATGACATTTGGAGAAAGGTCAGATGTAGAGAGACCTGTAAATGATCACCTCTATTTCCTCCTCCATCTGCTCTGCAGCTATCCACTGATTGTGACTTCCTTATTATTCCTGAGTCAATCGTGTGTTGAGGATTTCTCAAAAGAAATGTTGAGTTATTAAGTGGAAACACAAGCAGAGTCAACTAATAAGTGGTATGGAATCAGGTCTGTCATACAGGTTCTTGTGACAGGTGTATGTGTGTATGGACATGGGATCAACAGCTAAAGCTGCTGGAGACTTTCTCAGTGTTTTTTTAATCGCTGAGCACACCACTCTGCGCCCCAGAGCTTAAGCTATGCACTGCACCTCCACTCCTCCACCTTCCCCCTCTTTCATCTCTCTCTCTCTCCAGTATCACCCCTCTGTCTTACTCATTGCTCTACCCAGACCCTACCTCCTCTCCATATCCCCTCTTCTGTTCCGCTCAACTTCTCCCCAACCTGCTTTACCTCTCCATCTGAATTTGTCTTCATTTCTTCCACCTTTATTTTCATCTCCCTGTTCTTTTACCCACCCACCACCCCTGTCTCTTCTACACTTCTATCCCTTAACCCCCATCTCTCTTCCCCCATCATAGTCTGACATCAAATCCTGTACTTACCAGTCTCTAAGCAGGCTCTCTCTGGTAGCTAGATACATTTGAGCTTCCAGACCTTATAAGCCAATCATGGCTTACCAACTCCGGTTACACCTCATTCAGTGATCTATGACCAAGCATGTTTTAGGGGCTCACATGCAGGACAGTCGCTGTACAGTTGTAGTGGTGGCTGCACAACATTTTGCACTGGGAAATTATTCTGGACTGTTATGAGAAATGCTGTTTCTTGATTTCTGACTATTTATGGGATCGCAGTAAAAGTTAATATTGTTTAGTTACTTACTGTAAAGTATGTGTTCAAAGTTCCAAGATAGATGTAATGCATGCATCTGGGTATTATATAGTTTTTTTTTGGTAAAATAGACTAATACATTTTAAATTTCCACGGACCACAATAATGAAATCCTAAATTATTTGGAAGTGGTGATGTGCAAAGTACCCCTTAAGGGTGCAGAAAGTAAGATTTTAACATGAGGACAAATCTGAACCTTGGACAGCACCTTGTCTTCTTTGATGACATCTGAATGTCAATGTGGATACACTCTTGCCTGTCTTTGCCTGTCTTTTTATTATTTGTGTGGATTGTGTGTGTTTGTGTGTGTTTGTGTGTGTGTTTATTGGTTTCCATCACTACAAGCCCAAGGCTGGGGCCGAGGACAGGATCGAGGCTGGGACCAAACCTGAGGCCAGGACCAGGGCAGCGGGTGGGACTGGAGTCGAGGCTGGGGCCAGACATGAGGGCCAGACATGAGGGCCGGAGATGAGGATGGGACTGCAGGACTTGGCAGAGCTCACCCCAGACAACATTAAAATTGGGGAATGACATGAGTCATCTCCTCAAACCACTAAAGTTGGATGGTGACTGTTTCCAGGTATGGGCGTGGAAACAGTATCAGGGGGCCCTGATACGGGTGAGACTAAAATGTGCCACAAAGATTTGCTGAAGTCATCCACCTTCATGTAAAAATGCCTTTCTGTTGGGTACATGATTGGTCCGAGCCTTCTGTCAAGTGTGGTAGTGTAGGAGGTGGACCCAAACGCAAGGAGAGGACACCAAGCTGGATCAAAACCCCAAAAAGGTATTTCATTTATTTTATTTTATTAGAGAACACAAGGAGTACTTACACACTGTATGACAACACAACATTGAACTTTCTATAGAAACCAACAGGTCCGAATTTTTAAACAGCTTTGATGCTTGGTCAACTACTGAATAACAGGTATATGGTACGAATGTGTTACGCACAAATCTTTCCTATTTCATTGGCCAAATGTAGTAAATAACCATGAAATTGATGTCTTCCCTCTCATCAATTATTGTCTCATTATAAAAACTGAGGGCCCCAGTAGCTTACAGTGGAATATGTGAGAATGCCTCCATTGAAGGTATCTAAAAGATTCATGCAGTTAGGTACGCCTACTATGAATTGTATAGTTTTCCTGATACCATTGTTACCCTAACATATTAATTACACAAATACAAATTGTGACCGGACATGAAAAGGCCAAAATTACTCTTTTTATGATATCGTTTTTCTTATGGTGAAGCTAACAAACCTTCTTTATGTTCTGGTTCTAAATAGTTCCATATGTCTTTACACATGTACACGCTCACTCTTTCTGTCACAGACATGCACACAAAGTACACAAAGTACACCAAGATCATGTTGGTTAATCCAGTAAGCTTCCTTGTCAGGTCTGCTGCTAGTGACGCACTGAAACCTTGGGTCAGCTCAGCACTAGCTGAAAGTATCATCTCAATGACCCCCCCAGCCCGGCCTCACTTAACCTCAATGCCATGTTCAACTCTGGTGCCCCCCTCACACGACCGTACATCAGGTACATGTTCATATTCTGTTATCTCTGAAAATAGCCCTGTGGTCTGCATGGCTGCAAGCCAGCCAAGGTGGCTTGGTTAGGTAACACATAATCACACAGGACTATTAGCTTAGCCAGTTCTACTGTGTTGTCTTGTGCCCCCACCATACTGAAGTTTAATTATCCAGCACGAAAGCTGTTGATGGCTAATGATAGGAGCCCGTGTCAAGCCATGGAAAGGGCTGATTTAAAACACCAGCGCTCAAAAGCCTCTCGGCTCCTGATCTGAAGTTCTACAGCTCATAACTGAGGAGGGAAGCAGCTATGTTCATTGTCACAGACCGAGGCACACTGAAGCGGAATCTTAATGCAACAGCAGTAGTCAGACCGAGAAGCAACCTTGTCTGGCGGTAGCATGGGGCTTTCCTTCACAGTCCCTGAAGACCCCGTATATCTGTAGAGTGACGCCTAACCCTAGTCTCTTGAACAAGAATGATTGAGCATTATGATTTGGCTATTGGCTATTGCATGCACAATATCACGATTTCCTCTTTAAGCAAATCTTGTATAACCCTAAAAAAAATCTTTGCAAATTATGGAAATGTATCCATTGAGGATTCTGTGTGCACATGACCTCTGCAAAAAGTACGGCTTTGTTCAATTTACCACCACCAGCAGCAATGTCTGTGGTGATACACGTTTTATTCCAGGGTGATATGTGTTTAGTGTATAACATTTCAGTATACAAAAGGTTCTGAATGAATGCCCTCAAATTCATGTTGATGTATTATGAATACCTCATAACTTGGCTCGGAAGGTCTGCAAGATTAGCTGATTCAGCATGAGATAGCAGCCGGTGGTCAGTGTCTTGATAAGGCTATTAAGAGAGTAGTCCTTGTATAAGCCCATAGCACATATACTAATCCCTCACACATCTGCTCTTGTAGCTCAAGGCAGACATATTTGTTACAGATTTTTTCCTTCAACTGCTGGCCCTCAGTTTATAATTGTAAGGGCTGTAATGTTATATGGATTTAAAGCATGAACATTCATGAAACTGAAAATGAAACTAGAAAGTGCATTTCCTGCAGAAAATGCGTTGGAATGTTTAAAAAAATGTTTTATATAGTTTAGGATTTTGTCAACATTTAAAAGTTTAAATGGTGGCTGTAGCTGAAAGATTGAGTAAGAAGAAGGATTTGAAAGTTGAAGAAGTTTAAGAGGATAAAAAAAATAATAATAATTGGAAACCCTGTACAAAACATTATGAATATTGATTTATATTAATTCAACCATTAGAGGTAGAAAGCTGAAAAGTCACAGCTGGAATTTTTTGATAGCTGAATGGTTTTAATAGCTGAAAATTTGAAGGAGATGAAAGGTGCGACGGAAGAAATAGAATAATATGAAGTTGAATAAAGATTCGAAGAACAACAGTTGGAATGCTGAAGCAGCAACTCGAACTTTTCAAACGCATTTGGATAAATACATTATCAGAATTAGTCAGAAGTTGAAGGAACCTTTTAGTAACGCTGTAAGCATTTAAACAACCAATAGACCATTTGGTATGAACTTCACATCACATTATCAGTTAAGTGCTGGGTTCTTGTTACCAAGGAGACACAAACTTCCATTGGCTCTTGTACCACGTGCCTAGAGGCTTTGACGTCAGCGGTGGAGGCAGGGTGAGCTGACTATGGGCTTAGCTGTGGGTTCGTAGTTCGGAAGAATCTTGTGGAGTTTGAGTCGAAGCAGTCGGTGTCTCCACGACATATCCCTTGCAACCTGTTGCTGCTCCAACAACTTGTACTTCTAAAGGTTGTATAGCTGCAAACTACTTTCAGCTTGCGACACACCAGGTTATGGACTATTAGAAACTTACTTAACACCCACAGTACAACAAGAAAGGTGAGCCATTCTCTTTTTTGCTTATTGTGCGTTTGTTTGAATTTGATGGTTGTGGTTGGTCTGAGAAAAGATTTAGGCGTTGCATTCAAGAAATACCAAATTTTTGCGAGGAAAAACACGATTTGGCCACAAACTTTAAACGCAATGAGCTCGCTTCATGTTGTAACTTTGTGTCGGTAATCGAAGACATGCGAGCGCAGTAATCACCGGATGCTGCGTACAGAGGAAGATAAACCTACCTTAATCTCTAATGGGAATAATTTCGCTGTAATGGAATTTTTACATACACAGTTATAAATATAAACAACACAAATTATTTCCCTTCAGACCTCAAAATCTAGAACGACAGCAGGAAGTGAAGCAAGCCAAAAACAGTAAGGTTTGGGGATGTGGTAAGACCAGGCACTGCAGCAGACGCGATAAGTAAATGTCAACTTGTGCCATTTTATCTAATGCTTTTGCAGTAGCCTATACAATCTATCATATGTTATATTAATTAACCACACGGTGTAGTGGGATTTCATAGTAAATAACCTAGGCCTATTATTAAATTGGTGAATTTGATGCCTTTTGTGGGGTACAATATTATTTCAATCAATACACTGAAAATGTTCTTTGAAACCGTTTGATTGTCTCTGAAACATTATGCCAGATAGGGAAACATTATGCCAGATAGGGACTAAATGCGTGGCAGAAGGGTTACACAAAGTAAACAAATGACAAACACGTAGACAAAATGTACAGATAAAATACAAGAAATTGGTCTGCTAGAGAGATTCAGATGTGGAGAAAGTGGTAAGAAACTTGCACTTATAAACAGAAAGCAAAAAAAGGCTGTTTATCCACAAGATGCCTCATTGATATGGTAATAAGTGACTTGGCACTGATCTACTCAGTAGGACCAATGCATGACATGGTCTCCAGCAGTTCCCCATCTTGTTTCAAACTATCTGTAGCAAAAGAGGGCCAGACAGAGAGGTCAAAGGCCAGGGAGGTTGATCATGTTTTTGGGAGCAGATATAGTAACCCCCCTATGTGACGTGGTATCGTTCACATGGTTCAAGATTGTCAAACGTCCAGATATGTCCTTGGATGTTAGGCCTGTGCTGTGGAGTTTTGTCATACATATACTGTTTACTGCACATTGTCATCCTGAGTGTTTAACCAAGTAATGCAAAAGGCTGAGAAACGCAGTTACTGGAATAAGAAGAGCGAAATAATGACAATCGATATGGTTAAGAGGGGATATTAAATAGAGTAAATGTGTGTGTGTGTGTGAGAGATTGACAGACGTGATTGTGATAAGATGTCACTGTGAAAATGGACTTGGTTGGGACGGCTTATGAACACTTCCCGTTTTTGTATTTTAAACTAGTATCACATTTTTGCCTCTCCTTAGTGCTGAAGCACACACCAAGGTGTTAGGTGCAAATTAAACGACACTCTCTCATGGAAATCACTGATGCTTTTGAAGGATGTCTTGGCTTTTCTTCCTCTCCTTGACAGGGGTTCGAAAGGCAATCTTCCTCATTCACATACTCTCACTCTGTGTTTGCTCTGTCATCAGGGTACCTGACAGTGCATCGACGCATGAAGCCTAGTGATAGGCAGTTAGTGCTGACTAATTTGATTGGGTGCCTAAAATGTCAGTGGTTGGTGCACTTTGGGGTTTTAATGATTTGAGAGAGCAGAGTGAGAAGGTTGAAGCAAGAGAGAGAAAAAACTAGGAAATCTGTCTGTAAAGGATCCTAACAATATTAATAAAACCCTAGTGAGACAAGTGGACCATAATATTGTATATATTAATATAAGTGTTCTATAGATATTAGCTTTCACATTTACTGTGTAATTAGATAATCACAAGTTTAATAGATCCATTAATATGCCAAAAGAAGAAGAATGGAAGTCACAGCAATAAAATTGCCCCGGTATCATAAGATAAATGGTGAATGTAGCTTTTTAAACATGAGGAAACGTGAGGGGAAGTTTAGACTATTCCTCCAGATGTTTGTATGACAGCTTGTGATGAAGAAGAGAACTGACCCTGGGTTTAAGGGAAAATCCATCAATGCAAAATGTCACTTTAAACAGGCTAGAAGTATCCAACAGATGTTTCCACCTGATTTCCAATGGCAAATCTCAGTTCACCACACATTTTATATTACCTATCACTTATTTAGTGATTTTAGTGGGGTTTTTTTTGCATCCAGTGTATAAGAGTGCTAGGTAAAGTCATTTTCTTTTTTAAATAGAATTTCTTAAACAAATGTATATTTGATTTGACTTAGAAACTGTGCTGTTAGTGAATGCTAAATTGTCAGAAGGATCATTGGTGTTTCTAATGGAATAGCCTACTATTAATGATGTCAGATTGAGTCAGAGGTTGAACTGGATCATTGAATGCAGAGTTCAGGGTAAATTTATCACTGATTGATGGCTCAGGACATTGGGTTAGATTAAAACCATACTATTTGTCTTTATTATGTCTTTAATGACATACTAATGTCTTAAAAGATGTCCTTGACTTCCTTTCTCTGAGCCTCAAACAGTTGCTTCAGGTTGTTGGATAAACTCTTTACCTTACTTAACCCTTGTGTTATCTTCGGGTCATTCTGACCCATCAGTCATTGTGACCCACCATCGTATTGCGACAACTTTACTGCATACAAAAACAAAGTGAAGCATTTTCTTTTAACTGTTGGGCTGTCTCAGACCCCCCCACATTGCGAAGGTTAAAAGAAAATTATTTTTATTTGTTTTTGTATTGGGTAAAATTGGGTAAACACAACGATGGTTCGTTATGAACCTTTGGGTCATGTGACCCGAAGGCAGCACAAGGCTTAATTATGTAATTGCAACACTGTCCATGCTCATATTCAGTGACCAAGCTAGCCTTTTATCCATTGCAATTTACTATACAGTATCTGAATCTTGACTATAAACCTATCAATTGTAAACAACAAACATTGTTGCTGAGCTGTAAATATCTAAATAAAATAACTTCCCAACTATTTAATATCAAAATTTATGAACAGATTCAATCCTACCATTTGTTTTAGGAGGTGGTTGTGACAATTGGTCTTTCAAGAAAGGTTAGGAGGCGTAAGGGAACGCTATAGGTACAGAGCTCTGTGTTAAAGCATCCTATATTATTGACAACCATTTTTTTCCTTTCTGAAATGTGCTGCTGACATGAGGCCTTCAAACCTCACCAATCTCTCATTTGGCCCAACACAGTCCGTTAGTTCAACAGTCCCTGAGGAAAGTTCTGTTCTTTCTCCTCCTTTCTTGTCTTGCGGTACCTCCACCTCAATGTCTTTCTCACATTTCCCTGTTTTTTCTTCCCTCTCCACATCCATCTCTATGTCCTGCCCAGTCGGATTATCTCTGTGACTATTTGGCTAAGCTTTACTGTACTGTACTGTACTGTAAGATATAAATGGAGATCTCTGACGTAATGGGTTTTAAGGCATCCTATGCACCTTGCAGGGGGACCTGACTTAAACCTGAGCAGGTTTGTGCTCGACACTTGATGTCGTTGCAGCACAGCTGCAGAGGTTCTTGTTCTTAAGCCTGTTGACAAGGGCTTGTGACTGTAATTTGATACAAAATACAGACCTTGCTGTCTTCAAACAGCATTTAAACACAGACACCTTTATACCGTCTCAAAAAAATGCTTTCAATTTTGTAGTATTTGCCTTGTCTGAACTTTTGTGAATGCACGCTGATTAGGACAGCGCTTGCATTGCTTTGTGAATGGTGCAGGATTTAATGAATCTCTTATGTAATAAATAGGACTGACTGTCTTCCATGGAAATTGAATTAAGATGATTTTTAATTAGGCTAGTGGCTTTTGTATCATTAAACCAATACAGGACTGATTCATTCTGACTTGTCTGGGCCTTGCACTGTGGAAATCAAATAATGAACCGCAAATAATTTTTCTCCCAACACAATGGAAATGTCTTGACCCTGCTACTTAGTAGCTAAGCAGTCTCCTTGATGACTTTTTTCTTTTCTTCTAACGGATATATTTCTGTAATTAGTCTCTATCCCAGAAAAGTAAAAAGTGTCACATAATACTGCATATTGGTGTTGATTGGATTGCTTTGGCTCTGTCCGTGCTCTTTTGTTGCATATAACAAATACACACATGCAACTCCCTGACGCTCAAGATCATGCTGGATTAAAATAGTCTAAGGGTGGACTTTTTTTGTGCCAAATGTGATTTAGGCATCTAGCATGCCTATTCATTTTGAAGTGTTTATAATAGGCTTTTGCAAAGCAGCCATGAAAGTTTCAAATTGATGGCAAGTTCACAGTTGGTGTGGGTGCTTCCTTTTAAAACCTCATCCTTGAGGTGACCTGTGTTCACGTGTTCTCCCCAACGCTCCTTAGAAATGTTCCAATGTGACTGACCTTACTAATACCTTCTGATGCTCAGGTCTACTAATTCCTCCTTATTGCCCTTCTCAGACACAGAGAGAAAGTCTCCCTCCCCAGGCCTTCACCTGTCCTGACTCCAAGTCAGTGTCGTCCACCTGTAGATGAAGCTTCTTTGCCATGTGGGCTGCACCAACTCTCCCTCCAATTTATATAACGATGCCGTCATGTCCCTGCCGACAGAATTAGTTAAGAGCCTTAAGGTTAATTGGGGAAAGGTGATCTTTGAGCCAGTAGAGATCCGAAATAACTCCAGGTCCCTGGATGACGCTCTTTGATCTCCTGCCTCTCACAAACAGGCCTTCGGTGTCTTAAAGAATACCCTTAAGCCTCCGTGAGTCTGTATGAGGAGGGGCAAGGGGGGGGATAAACGGTAGGGATCAAATGTGATGTCCCCACGAGGGAGCTGTTCCATGTACAGGTGCACTTTGGAACCTCTAAGGCCTAAGTGTTCTTATAGTTCTGATGGCTGACCTGACACTGCTGTACATTCTGAAAAATCACGGGCAAATCCTCTTCACAGCCACTGGAATTTCGACTTATTTCTGTTTTGACTACTATTATGATGTCCTGGGTGATTGTCATGAAAGCTACAGTGGATGAAAATAGATTTGCGTTTTATTTTGTTTTATTACTCATCCCCACGCCCACCATAAATGACAGACGACTTTGTCTGTCCCCATGGCAACGTAGCAACAGCCCATGCAAATTCTTCCAAATCCATTAAGCAATTAAATGGCAGATTGTTGGTTATGCTGTGGTCAGTGTCGACCTATCGCTTACATAGAGAGGAGAGGTGTACTAAGAGGAGACGCTCCATGAAATAAATGGGTCCGTAGCGTGATGCATATATTGTGGCAGTATGACTAAGACTAGCTGTAGTGCCTGAGTGGTGTGTTTAGTTGGAGTGTTTTCGTCTGGTGAAATCCAGGTTTCAAACTCTGCTGTCTGCCATTTCCTTCCACCTGAATAAAGGATGGAATTAGTACCCGCTTTTCTTTTGAAATGATTTGGTGCTTGTTCGTATGGCAAGATGATGTCTGCGGTACTGACGCATAAAATCACGTTTCAGGCCAGAGACACAAAAGGAAACAGGCAGTGGTGATTATGGAAATAAGGTCTGTCTACAATATGTTAATGAGTCCCAGGATTTTCAGGGAATAAAGCGCCTTGTCAAGCCTTTCTGTTGTTAGTTGTTTCTCATGCTGAATATTTCATTCACATTTTACCTGCTCTATCTTTTTTCTTTCTTACAAGGTATTTTCATTCATTAAAATGTTTTCTATGAAACTCGGCACAAGCAGACGTCATGTTTTCACATTTGAGGCAGAGCATCATGTGTTGTCAGCTGTCATTGGGCACTCTTGATTAGTGGTGTCTCAAGGCTACGCAGTCTGTCTTTGAGGTAAGATAAATGAGATGTAGGCTTTTCGAATCTCTATTGCTCTTAACCACGAACAATTGGCTCAATCTGTTGAAAGCATTAAACATTTGACGACTAATTAACAACTAAACAACTTAATTACATTTACATTTAGTCATTTAGCAGATGCTCTTATCCAGAGCGACTTACAGTAAGTACAGGGACATTCCCCTGAGGCAAGTAGGGTGAAATGCCTTGCCCAAGGACACAACGTCAGTTGGCATGACCGGGAATCGAACTGGCAACGTTCGGATTACTAGCCTGATTCCCTCACCGCTCAGCCACCTGACTCCTATGCTAAGTATATACATATTACAATTGTATTTTTGTCAACTAAAAGTGGGCTCTGCTCTATCTTATCCTGGTGTCCTTCCTCCGAGGGCAGCCAGGAGCATTAGGCAGTCACTTCAGTACAGTGGGCACTGGGCGGGCCAAGGGCTCACCCGGTGTACCGGCCAGAGCTATTTGTTCTGCATGGTTCTTTTGGGGGGTAGGGGGGGGGGTTCTTTGCGCAGGAAAGCCTTGTGAGCACAGGGAGAACATGCATGCTCCACATGGTGATGGAGAGAGCCTACCTGAACACTAAATAGTGCCCCAAGCGGGAATTGAACCCTGGACCTTCTTGATGTGAGGGCATATGAGGAAGGTTGGAGAAAGCCTGAACATGCTTACGTTTAGTGAATGACCCAGCCTGGTCATTCATGAGATGACCTTTATCCATATACCTATCGAAGCTTAGAATAGATTCTCATTGCTCAACTCTACTAAATAAATGAACGCAGCTAGTCTTACAGCTAAATGCTTGACCCCAAATAAAAATAGTCGACAGTGTGCTACATATGCATTGGTGGGGTGAAATTTGATGAGGTTAAGACCCCTTCCTCAACCACACAAATGTCATCAACCACACATGTGAAAGTGGAGTAATCAGAGGCACACAAAACCATTGTCCTCCGTGTTTGCTCTTCAGTGTTAATATCAGGGAAACTGAACTTTTTCAAACTGACATTGTAATATGATATTACATCCGTGGGTTGTGTTTTGATTAGTATCAGTTGGATCTACTGTAAGAGCTGTGTTTACATCCAGTAGTCGCAGGTCAGAGGTTTCAGAGTTGCTACAGGAAGTGGAACTAGAACACACAGTCTGAGGAAAGACACAGAGATGTGTGCCTCTGGTAGCGAAGGTGGAAAGATCTGTTAGCCAAAGCGTTTGAGTTGCGCTCTGTTACAAACTAGGGTGTGGTTGAAGGTAGTTTCTTTGCCTTTCTGAGAGATATGGTGTTGAAGAACATTGGTGGTCTCACTTCCTGTTTAGCGGAGCGGGAGGATTGATGTGTAGGCCTGTGAATCATCTGTGCACTTAGTGTGTACCGTGCCGCAATCTATCTGACTGCAGATCCATGGTCTGCTTAGCATTTCTCTTCACCCAACTGCTACCACCCGCCTCTATTTTTCTGTAATCATTTGTTCATCCAGTCTAAAAAAGATTTTCTGTCTAGTGTTCTGTTCTCGCTTTCTCCCTCCATCTAGCTGAAGCTCTTACCAACCTCTCTCTCTCTCCCTCCCCCCCCCCCCCCCCCCCCATCCAACAGATTCGACACCAAAACTGCAGAAATGGGCAAACAGAACAGCAAGCTGCGCCCCGAGATCATGCAGGACCTGGTGGAGAACACCGACTTCACCGAGCATGAGATCACAGAGTGGTACAAGGGCTTCCTGAGGGACTGCCCCAGCGGCGCCCTCTCCATGGAGGAGTTCAAGAAGATCTACGGGAACTTCTTCCCTTACGGAGACGCCTCCAAATTCGCCGAGCACGTCTTCCGTACATTTGATGCCAACAACGACGGCACGATAGACTTCAGGGAGTTCATCATTGCCCTGAGTGTGACTTCCCGCGGTCGCCTGGACCAGAAGCTGAAGTGGGCCTTCAGCATGTATGACCTGGATGGCAACGGCTACATCAGCAAGGCAGAGATGCTGGAGATTGTACAGGTGGGTCTGATGCGGAGATAGGAACTTTGTAGAAACTCTTTCTGTCTCTTTCTATCATTACAATACCTACAGTTATTTACAATAAACAAAACAAAATTATGGGTTATTTGATTCATGATGGGATACTACTAGTGTCCTAAAGATTTACCTTATGCTGGCTTGCCAGCTCTTGGGATTCTTTCAATGTAAGCTCAATTCAAGAGCTAGGCTTACGATAAAGAAACAAGCTGACATTTAGCTTGCTAGCCAACCTGTTCGTGTGGGGGTTATGCAAACTTTACAAAAAATGTGGGTAGATGGAAAGTTCATCACCATGCAGCGATCAGTGCACCAGTAAACTATGTTATTAGGAGCCTGCGGGTGCCATTGATAATTTTTACGTTTTTTTATTTTTTATACCTAGACAGTGCCCATTCAATCAATCCAGTCTTGTCCACAAAATCTCAAACTTTTTGTTCTTCTCTGTGCTTTCTGTCAAAATATCCTGGTACACTTCATGTTCTGCAAATGTTTGTCCCATTGCAGATGCTGTATGCCAGTTGTGCTTTTTTACATATTTTTTTTCTTTTTTTATACTTGGCCAGTCAACATGCCCTGTTAAAAGCGTTGTACGCACATAAATAAATCTGGTCTACTTGTATTTAGAAAACCATTGAAGTTTACACCATAATTTGTCCATGTGGTGGTACAAAGAGGACTTGTGAGAAGTCAGACAAAATAGCTGAAGTATGGTTATTCAAGTAAATCTCCTATTTAAAACAAATATACATTACTGTGCAAAGGTCTTAGGCACCCAATATTTTTTACACAAATATTATCTTCAATATTTCCTATTTTGTCTTCTGTATTTTTGCTGCGGTATGAAAGTGCAATGTTGAGAAACCTTTTATTTTGTCTCCTAACAACCTGTATCGGTTTTAAAGTCCATTATCAGCTGACCTGGCATTAAAGCCAAATTCCCTCCCTCAAATCTGATACAGCAATAATCTATTTTGGAAATCTGTTTAATGGCAGTTGTGCACTTGAGAAGTGCATATTGCTGCAAGATGGACAATTCGCAATGCAACTGTCCCTGTGATGGAGGATAATAACATGGCTGGTGTTCCACTCAATGCTGATGGAAAAGACAATTTTCTCCGCAAAAGAAAGAGAGAGGGTGACAGACCACAAAATAGGGAGAGAAGGAGAATATTATAGATATATAGGGATTCTGTCAGATCCTGTACATTTTAAAGTGGAGAGAGAAAGACAGACTCATAGAGTGGATGTGGCAGGCTGAGTTTCTCCAAAGTTCTATTTATACCTGATTTTCTAACAACCAGTAATCAGATACCAGTCCATGTTCTTGGCAGCCTGATCCTTCTTGCAGTCCCAGCCATTTCTCATGGAATCTTTTATCCTAGTGACATGACAAAATTTGACCAGAGATAAAAAGAAAACCTTGTGAAGCTCTTTGTTTTTACAAATAGGAGAAATAATTTATTTTTGGTCTAGATTTGTCATCAGTAGCATAGCATATATTTCATTGTGGATTTCAGAGAGATCCTTTTCTCATAGAGAATGCTAAATATTGATCTCACTCTTGTTCTCTTTCTATCTCCAGGCTATCTACAAGATGGTATCCTCTGTGATGAAGATGCCAGAGGATGAGTCCACACCAGAAAAGCGTACAGACAAGATCTTTCGACAGATGGACACAAATCGCGATGGTAGGTTTTCCCTTACTTCTCTGTCAACTTCAAATATCTTTTAATGTGCAAAGCATGATGGAAAACATTAGGCTTACTAACTATAACTTCACTGCATCTCTCATCAGGCAAATTGTCTCTGGAGGAGTTTGTAGAGGGAGCCAAGAGTGACCCGTCCATCGTCCGACTGCTGCAGTGCGACCCGAGCAGTGCCGGACAGTAGAGACTTGCGTCTTCCATTCTCTACGATTTTCATTCCGATCAGATAATTTAAAAATACCCTGTCAACACCAGAGCACTGATGAGAACTTGAGCTATGGAGAACGGAGTCGACAGTTGTGGCGAGAGGCACACGCATGTACACACAATCATAGACGCAAAGCATGTACTTGATGTACACAATTTAACACACACAGGGGGAAAAAAAGAACGTCCAGTCATTCAACCACTGACTGGCATGCGTGCTTGTCTCCAATTGTCTGGTCAAAGCCCTGATGGGCCTTAGGGCGCGCTACCAAACTAAGGACCGAATTCCCATCTAAGACTTACAATACCAAATCTCAAGTGCCCTCTTAAGAGCGAGAGCACATGTCTGAGGTATTTTAACAACCCCTTTGCTGACTATCATTCAAGTTCACAAATGTTTTCTCTTTGAATATCTTTTCAATTTTGAAGCATTTGTACTGATCACAAGGAATAATGTTCAACCCTCCTGTATTCCTGTGTTGTCTAATGCTTAGTCAAGGTAAGATTCATTGACGTTTCTGTAAGCGATTTGATGGATCCCTTTGATTGCAATTACCCTGCGACTGTTAAACACTGGATACACTGATCTGAATGAGCCTTTGATGATGGGATGCTACTGTGAGAGAGGGGCTTGGGACCTAGAGTAGTATTTCTGACACCCCCTAGAGGAGAGTATAATCACCACACAGGAGAAGGTCACATGACTTCAAAATGTATTTTAAAGGGACAATGTACCAAACTTAAGTTGTTGTATTGAGAGTGAGTCTTTAGTACAAATTACTCGTGTACATACATACACACCTCCACCACACATGCATACAAGGTCATACATACAACCTGTCACGCACCCACACACCATCTGTTATCCTTTTTCTTCACCATCAATCAAGGAAGAGTATATGAGCAAAATATGTAGGCAATATATAGATGATATACTTTCCTTTACTTTGTGATTATGTTGGGGCAGTAAAAGAGATTCACTTAAGGTTTTAAATTTTAAATCACTGTAAATGCAAAACATCTTTTTATTTTTATTTGCGAACATGATATAAAAGTCGACAGTATATTCATATTTATGCTAGAAGTGTAAAGAAAAAAAAGAGAGGACCACACATTTTGCTATGCATTTACCTTTGTCTATATTTGGCTATCATCAGACTGACCCAGAAACAGCTTTACTTTTTGCAAGAAGAAAATAGAGAATACTCCCCCTATCAAAGCTGAGCACAAACATATTCATTTCATACACATCGACTCTAAATCTTTGGTGTACGGTATGTGCAGTAACTGTATGCTGTTGATTGCTGAAATTGTATGGTATACATTGTGTAAAAAAAAATCAGGAGCCCTCATCTTTATTTAGTGGATGTTGAGGATGTGATTATTGGAAACTGTTTCATGTCAACTGTCCAGTGAGTTTGCATGCATGTTCTATATTCAGATGCATTTGTACTTTTTCAAGTAATCTAAAATATGGATTGAATTGGTGAAATTGACCAATGTAGATTCTATGGCAACAAAAATCAAAAAGGTGGTTTTTCAGCATGTATGAAGGCAATTTCTGCAAAGCAAATTTCTGCAACCAAAAAGCCTACTGGAAACCCCAATATTACTGAAGCACAACGCAAGACCCAGGGATTTGCAGAAACACATAGGCAGATCCAGACCTTGTATACACAGGGATATATCGATCCAGCCACATCAGGTCTATAAGATTGTAAATGGAATGTGGGCTTAGAGCTCTATCAGGAACTATGTGCTGTTCTCCTTAAAGCTACTGTTACACACCTACTGCACTGCCTATTGCACACACCTGAATGTTTAGGATCACTGCTTGTTTTATAAACAAGAAAAGGGTGTAAAGAGGTTTGTAAAAAGTGAAAAAGGTTTTTAACATTTTTCAAATATAGCAGCAGGTAAATGTCACTATCTCATACAATAGCATTTTGTGGTCAAGTGCCAAATGTATCCGCTAAAGAAAACAGTATTGTACCGATTTATACAGTACAATTCTTACCTGTCGGTTAAAATCTGTATCACAGTATCATTTTGTAGATTTTGTATTGTTACTTGCATTGTGTCAGTGGAGCTTTAAAGACAGGAGTCTGTTTTTGACTATTAAATAAAGAAAACATTAAAAAAATTGATAATCCTTTTTTTTCTTCCAAACATAGCCAGACATCTAAAGTTTTTGTTTTTTTATTATAACTCTTGACTATTTAACTTTAAACATAACTATGCACAAATTTGATATTTTTTATTCAAAACAAACACATTTACATTTTCACCACTCAATATATAAAAAAATCCACAAATAAGTAACTTGAAGGGATACAAATGCACTTAAGTACTTGTTTAAAAGAAATGACGGATGGTTGAGCCAAAAGCCACAAAAATAAATAAGACAGCTAAGAGTAAGACGCCATATAAACACATAGGATCCACATGAAGTCTCTCATCTTATGCACATGACACTTGAAACCTTGGACCATTTCAGTATACTTGATAAGACTTGCTAGAGCTGCCCACTTCCATACTAAGTATATACACTTATTTACACTGCAGTACAGCATTTTTACTTGACTATCAGTGGCCATTATTTGGCACAAAAACATAATAAAACTGACAATTATTTTCATATGTACTTGCACAACAAATGGATGAATATTATTACTGCTCACTCAAAATGCAATGATTTGAGCAGTTCAAGAAGGCATGAATTATTTTCAGTTCATCCTGACTTTCAAATATAAAAGAAAATGTGAAGTGAACATAGGTTTTAAAAGTGGTTTTGGTGTTTAGTTGCTCTTGAAAATTGTGTGAAATCTTTTGAGTCCTTCTTCCTCCTTATCTGTCTGCGGATTTTAGTTGAACTGGATAGAGGCTGGTCCCAACACTTGTGAGGGGGCTAGGATACAATTTGTATCCCCATTTTGAGTGGTCTCCAGTCACACTAGCCCGTCACAGGGGCTTTGGATCAGAAGTAAGTCACATCCAATTACCTGTCCCGAACAACTCAGCTAATCAACTATCAGGTCCCACAGGGTCACAAATCTCAACCAATCAGCTGTTTGGCTCCACCTAGTCTGGGCCTCTACAGTCTAGTCTCAACCAATCAACAGTCAGATCCCTTTGTTCTTCAGATCTCAGTGAGGGTCACCTTATACGAGTCTGCGTAGCTCTCGATGTTCAAGATGAACGTGTCTTCATTGGAGTAGTGCTCAATGATGTTGTCGTCCATGTTTACCAGAATCCTACAAAGACATTTGACAAAACAATATATACTCTATTCATTCATATATTAAATGATTGCACTTCAACACATTAGATAAATGATGGCATTGCTTTCTTCAACAAACAAAACAATGGGTGCTAAAACAACAAAGAATACTAATATTATGCTCATTATCTTTTACTCACCCTTTTTTGCTCTTCTTGTACACCTTAGCTATCCTCTCTGAGGGTAGTCCATATTTCTCTGATATCTGTGTAGATGAACGGAATCATTGTGCAATTACAAACTGGAGGAGCAAATAACAGACACAAGCAGAAAGGAGAACATCTATAATCTTTTCTGCCTTGTGAATACGATTCTCCCGAATCTCTCTTTCTCACACACACACACACACACACACACACACACACACACACACAGATTTACACACAACTCCACAAGACACACCAATACGTACAGCATCCATTAGGCCTCGCAGTGTGGGAGACTTGAGCATGAGAGCGTCAAATACTTCGTCTGACTCCTTCCTCACGTACAGCAGCACTGCATGGAAAGACAGAATACAAACACAGCACAGAGGAAAAATAGCAGTTAAGTAATTTCTAAAATCCTGTGTGGCTTGTTATGACATATTTTTTCTACTGATTCTAACATACTATAAAAAAAATGCTATATATATCAGCACTACTGCATGCCCATAAACAGTTTTTGTTATGACAGTAATGGCATAGAATAGCAAGTTAGGTCTTTGATTATACTAGCAGGTACTAATCGGCTACCGTTATTCTGTCGTGAGGTGATGCTTTTCTGTGGCAAACATGTTTCTAGAGACAGAGAAGAAGAAAGACTACCTCTCTTTTGTGTCTCTTCTTTGATCAGTTTGTGGGGGGAGGGGCTGAGGTCGTCATCGGACGGCCTAAACATCCTCTTCACCAGGACACTCCTGACAACAACATCCACAGCAAATCAACAACATAACCAACAAAGATTTGTCATAACCTCTGAAAAACACAAACACCATTATACTTCTCACATACACTGGACACCATTTTATTATGATGAAATCGTTGTGCATATGTCTGAATGTATGTTTGCTCTGTGTTCGTCTTTAGTAGCATAGTGACGTGAGTGCAATTGTTTGTGTTCGCTGGATTATTTTCATAAATGGTGTTCATATTTGCATGTGGGAATGTGTATGGACATAGACATATATGCCTGTCTGTGTAGACTCACCCTTCCCTCTCAATCTCCTCTGTGTTGAAGGCAAATACCTGAAACAAAAATGTGTCATTTGAATGTAGATATTTCTTTAATTGCTGAGATACTTTTAATGGAACTGTGATCCACTTGATCTCCATCATAACCTAACAACAATATGTTTAAACTAGTTTATTTTATACTATATATATTTTAAGTAATATAAATTTTGCTTTCACACACAATACTAAGAACATGTTAAACAAAATAAAATAAATCTGGTCTCAACTCATACAAATCAGTCTAATTATTGTGAACCTGTTCTGACTGTGTGCAAAATCTTTTAATAAACTACCCTTTAAAATGATTCAACCAGCAACCAATCTTACATTTACATATAGTCATTTAGCAGACGCTCTTATCCAGAGCAACTTACAGTAAGTACAGGGACATTCTCCCAGAGGCAAATAGGGTGAAGTGCCTTGCCCAAGGACACAACGTCATTTTGGCACGGCCAAGAAATCGAACCGTCAAGCTTCTGATTACTAGCCCGATTCCCTAACCGCTCAGCCACCCGACTCTCTTGATTCATGCGTAACGGGTACACCTTGTAATGCCCCCATGAACTTGTCAAGAGCCATGAAAAGAGAAATATTATTTGAAAGGAGCTTGATTGGCAAGAACAAAGAGAGTGATTGTGTCCCTTTTGACATTGTTTTTGCAGTGTCTGGGTTTTTAATTAGTTTTCTTAGTATACAGAGTGCAGACCACATTGAGGGACCAAGGGGGAAACGGCATTTATATATATATATATATATCAAAAAGCATTTTAGAAAACAATACCTTCTATTTACCTATAGAATGTGCACTTATCTTGAAAAAACATTTTCAAAAGCTATCAAATACTTGATCTACAAGGCCAAATCCAATGAAACCAATAGAACAGTCCAATAAATATTGTTTAGATTTTTCTCTGTTGCCCTTCTCTTCAATTCTGTTTTACAATAAAATAGTTGGTAGCTTGATTTGAGCTTGAGTTGATTACATTTAACAAAAGTTACAACTAAAATGTCTTAAAGTATCTTAGAGTTTCTAACCTGTCCAGCCCTCTGTAGATTACCAAAGTGAACATCCGGGATGAAGAGGACAGGCTGGGCCTCCAGGTCGGTCAGGGTCTTGAAGAAAGTTGTGTCGGCCTTCTTAGGTAGCATTATGACACCCACACCTCCATCCTTCCCTGACGCCCCCAGAATATGAAAATGTAATTATACTTTACTGTACCATAAACATGAACAAATAAAACTTCACACATAACCATCAACATAACTGGCAGGAAGAACTGGAAGTTCAACCTTTTGTCTTCTTACGGTTCTGTTTCCTCTCCTCGTCCCTTATCTTTCTCTCAGCACCCTGGGAGAGAGAGATGGAGACATAAACAGAGACAGAGAGACAACAGACACATTAGCGGATTCAACTTTGCCTGTTAAATTAATTATGACGCCACTAGGGGGAGCTAATAGTTAACACTCAATTTTTTTTCTCCCAATAGACTGGTTTTGTTCACACAAAAGCGGATAATTGTACATGGTTGTGTGTGCGCGCATGTGTGTATCAGTGTTTCTGTGTCTGTCTGTCTAACTGAATGTGTGAATTTGTTCCCTGTATCATACTGTATCATGGCAAGTGATTGTTCCTGTTTTTTTTCTACCAGTACCAAAGTCCTGAGAGAGGTTATTGTATATATATTAGTCACAATTGTATGTACTTAAAATAACTAACAGTAGTTGATGGATGGAATCTAGAACATGTAGATATGATGAATTGGACTGAGGGCTTATTATGAGGGCTTATTATTCACATAAAGTGGGGGATTGGAACCTGCAATCGCTCAATATTGTATGATCCAATGTATGTGTATGTTTGTATTTGAATATGCGTGTCTGTCTGTGTGTATGAGTGTGTGTGTTTGATTACCTTGTCACAGAAGACTTTGATCTGGGAGTAGGCTCTGTGGAGGGGCTTGTTGCTGCGGTTGTTGTAGCTGTACGTGTCAATCTGGATCATCAGAGGCAGACCCTTTACCCCCTTCTGAGACGAAAAGTCTGTGCTCAGACAGTTTACCGTAATGAAGATCTGTCAAATAAAAAGCATACTGTCTCAGAGAACAATCAAGTCAAACGCTGGACACCACCCTGGCCCACTCGTCTGTGTATTCTTAAATGAAGAAATTGGTGTGCGCCATATTGTACTAGCCTTAGCCTAGGTCTATCCAATTATTTAAGGACAAGTCCAGGGCCTTTGTGAACACAGGATGAACATGTCTATGAAGTCTCTCCTTTTTATTTTCACTCAATGCCTTCTCAGACCACATACTATAGAAGTGAGTCCTGTGTTAATTACAAGGGATAGGACAAGTAAAGCCTATTTATATAGAGATTCTGCCAAGTTCAGCCAAGGCCAACCACTCCGCTTAAAAGACAGTATACTGTGGGCGGTAGAATGTTCTGGAAAAACGTGGGAAGCTCACACTTTTTACATATTGTTACGTAACAACAGGTAAATGTAATATGGTGATTCCTTCTTGAACAGGTTTAAGTAACAGAGGCACATTTTCAGATTTTATAGCATAGGTCGTAAATCAAGTAGGCTCGCTTCAACAAGTAATAGCTAACAATGTCGGATTCACTCCCTCGGGTCATCGAAGCACTGAGGAGTCACATACTGTACAATGAACTGGGACTATTTTATGTTTTTGATATTTTCTTTTTATGTGTGATTGTATTACTTGAGATTGCACTTGTGATTTAAGTCACAGTTTGCAATAAAAAAACAAAAAAACGCATGGCAGCCTTACATTAAGGTTATACTAACTACCCTGTACCTACATACCTATAGTTCCAGCATTGTAGAATCGTTACATAGGAACTGCTATGTAGTTAATCTCCTTCATTGTTTAATGGGAAACAATATTATACTTATTAAGTCACACTAGGTATGAGCAAGGCTGAGCTTTCGGTTGAAGGTGTCACAACCTTCAACTGCCCCTCCACAACACCCATTTAGCCCTTAAACCTCTCTCCCATACAGTGCCTTTTATATATTTTGTAATATCCAATGCTACTAAAACTTGATACAATTTTATTACATAGCATTTCCTATCTACACAGTTTTTACCCAAGGTATTGCTGTCAAAACATGGTACTTAATGTAGCCTTTTGGTAAAGTATTGACAAATGTATTTTACCTTTCATTTTTAAATGTAGCCATAATAAGGTGATTCAACAATATTTATAAGGAGTGTAAAGATTCTAACTCCACTATTCTCATAAAACGTGTATACTAAAAGAGTTATTTCTGTATTTACTGAGTTCTAACAAAGTGAATTTCTATTACACAATTCAGGGTATTTTAATTACTAGAATGGAGTGGTTGTTCATTAACCTGTCCCATAAAAGAACCATTACAGCAGCCCAAGAAAAGTTTGTTGGAGTCTGAAGCTACCTCAGTTATATACCAAGGTACAAACACTTATTCTTCAAATAAATTGAAGTAAATAAACGTAAGGCAATACCAACAAATCCAAGGCAAAATCACAATTGCTCTGTTATAAAAGCTAATGTAACAGATCTTTCTTGACATGGAGAACTTTTAGAAAAACAAAACCGCACAAGAAGGAAATACAAATCTGAATAGAAAATCAGTGAATTGGTAATAAAGTGATGTCTTTCCATCATATGCTAAAAGCTGGTAAAACCTTTGATGAAAAGCTAATTACAGTAAATACTGGCTAATTTAACCAGCAGAGATTACTGAAATGATAAAAACTCAGAGTCAATATTAGCCCAAATAACTGGGCTTAGTTCTTTTATCCAGTCTCTTTGTCCTTTAGTTTATGACAATGGAGAAGCCAAAAAATACATGTTAAATAGAAGAGTCATGCCAAGCCCTGCCCCTGAGACAGAGACTAACACACTGGCCCAGTGTTGCCGCTGAAGGCGAACATTACACTCACTCACATGGCCACTGTGTGTGTGTGTGTGTGTGTGTGTATGTGTGTGTGTTTGTATGTGTGTGTTTGTATGTGTGTGTGTGTGTATGTGTGTGTTTATGTGTGTGTGTATGTGTGTGTACCCTGCAGGTTCACAGAAAAGAGGGCAAAACAAACAAAACAGGGTGGGGATAGGATTAAAGCGTTTGTGCCTGTGTGTATGTGCATGGCCCCTGTGTGTGTGTGTGTGTGTGTGTGTGTGTGTGTGTGTGTGTGTGTGTGTGTGTGTGTGTGTGTGTGTGTGTGTGTGTGTGTGTGTGTGTGTGTGTGCGTGTGTGTGTGTGTGTGTGTGCGTGTGTCTGTAGTGTGATTGACTGTGTGTAAGTTTGGGGGTATATGGCCTGACCTCAATGCACAGTTCTGTGTGTGGGCGCTACAGGTAAGGAGAGTCTACAAAGGTAGAGGGCACAACAAAGCCAAATCAAAAATCTTTATTTTCTTTTAAATATTACTCTCCTATTTATTCTAGTCACAATGGAAAGATAATAACAGTAAGTTTATTAAGAAATTGACTAGTGACACCAAACAACACTTGGGATTCTACAGAACATGAATGAGTGCGTAGTGAATCAGGGAGCATGTGAGTGTCTGTTGTAATCCTATGTCTGTTTAAGCAGACAAGCAAGTGCCCGTGTTTGGCAAAGAGTGGATAAGCATAAAAACCGGATCAGTGACTTTTACGTCCAGGACACACCTTTACAGTGAGTAAACACGGAGGGTTCTGGGAAAGTAATTTTTCTTTACCTTAGCTTCTTCGTTGACATCCCAAGTGAAGGAAACGGCGTTGTAGGCAATCTCCTCAATGTTCCCAATGGTGTTGAAACTCTCCTTGTAATCCGCTGTAAGGGATGGAGGAAGTAAGGGAGGGAGGGAGGAAGTTGGAAGTGGAGAGAGGAAGGGAGGCAGTGAGATGCTGCTCTCCACGGGATTTGACATAGGTACATTATTTGAGATGTTAAATACATGAAAGGGGTGCTTTCCCCAATTGCAATGCATTTTAAAGGGTCTTCATCTGACCCAGGTCTAACATGAACAAAATGCATAAACAAGTATAAAGTAAGAGATAAGCATGGCAGTATGGATTTTTAAAAATCAGTTCTTCACCTTGATTGTCAATGATCTCTTAAATCTTCACACTCCCCAGAAAAGAAAGCCCCAAAATAAAAGCACTATCTGCAAAAAGCAGGTAGCTATTGTTGGGTCGGATAACAAATCCACATTATCAGACGGCACGCGTCTGTGTGATAGAGCCTTATCTGGTTGTGTAAACAAACTCTCTTGCTTTGCAAGAAGAGGCCAATAGAGGAAGCTATATAATTTCAAGTAGTTTATTAATGCAAAAATAGGTCAATGATTGGGTAAATAAATATAACTACAAGAGTAAGCTGTGGTCAGTGCTTGGTTCATGGTTAGTCATTGCTTTCAAACTGTTACAGTCTGAAGCTTGGAGGGGAGACAGCTATATTTCTTTATTTTTCACAATCTGAAAGTTTCACTAATCTGAACACACCTCAAACTCACAGTTCAGTCCTCTCCCCAATAAAGACAGTTGCAAAACAAAGTCATGGCGACTTCCATGTCCGTTATATTTCCCCTCCCCCGTTAAATGGACCCATTCAAATCTCTGATCCTGTGACATGGCCTCAGGCCTGGAGAACAGTTCTGCCTCAACTGCTATTCAAATCCATGGCTTGTCAAGTCAGAGGTGTCGGGTTACACAGCCTCTGTCTGTCTTGGAGCGTTCTACATCCAGTCAAACCTACTGCTGGTTGCTTGTCATTTAACCAGGGGTCACCTAGTGCCACAGCCCCCACCCCCTGACTGCTTAGACCTGGCTACTTAGAGGGTCGGTTCCCTCTTTGTAAGATCAGGAAGGAACAAAGATGGTTTCCATCTAAGCCTGTCATGGTAGGAGGGTATTTTTGTTTTCCAAATATTGGCCTTGACTACACAGGCTCATTTTACTGGCAAATCACACCATAGGATCTGCCTAAGCAACATACTTCCTCATACACCAAATCCTCTATCTGTTGTATAACTGAAAAGCCATGGGCAATGAAAATCCTCTTTTTGCCTACTGGCATACACAAGAGGAACCCTATGGATTGCCCCTATGGATGTTATTACTAAAACAACAACGGGTTGTACAAATAAATAAATTTTAATTCCTGTGAAAAAACGAAAGGGGAGAAGGCATTTCAAGTCTATCATCAAATGTCACAATATGTGACAACACTTCATGACCAACTGTGCCTTCAACAGGCAGGTACAGAACCAATCCTGGGAACACTGCATGCATTCCACTGTGTGTCTCAACAAGCTGTGGACTTCCAACTTCCATATTGAGATTCCCACATACCACTGAGTCTCTACCTCACCTGCAGGTCACAGCTTGCCAGATGCAAAAGAGCTTGAGAGCCTCACATCAATTCATTTCTCTTGGAGGTAAACAAACACCTTTTAGGATTCAAATCCATCAACTGAAATTGGCAGGCGACAATGGTGAAACAAATTGAACTAGAGAGGATACAATTTCTGGGGAAATTGTAGGGTGTGCTTGCTTGCGTCGGTTGCACAGGGGTCTGTATATTTTATATAAAAATGCATCGGGCCTACTTATTATTTATAAAGATTACATAGATTTAAAAGCATCTTTTTTTTGCTGCTCATTTACAACTCAAAATACGAGTGAAGTGTAGAATGAAATATGATGTCTTCTCATTTCCCCTGCAAGAGGCAGCTGACAGGCTGAATCAAAACGAATACATTTGGCAGACCGGTGTACAAATGGACCTAATCTCTATGACTTAAACGTCCTTTTAAGTTGTCCCTTCTCGTGATATTTTCAGGCATTTAGCCTACTCATATTGCATTCATTCATTAATAAAGAACCCCCTTTGAAGATTATTCTACGACTTTACCGGCAGAAGATAGAATCGCGATTCAAACAGTACCATCTGCTAACTGAAAATATGCCCCCAAAAACGTAAATAAGCTTGACATTTATTTAGTGGAAAATAGCTCATTCATAAAAAGCTCACTGGTAGCGATCATTGTCAGTAACAACTCAAAATGCGATATAGCCCTGTGTGGAGAAGCTGCCCCGGTAAATTCTACTACTACAGTACAGTACTAGACTACTGCTGTGTTCGTCTTGATAGCGATTGCGTTGGTTGAATTCGATTAAACGTTCCGTTGTACGGTTTAGGCTGAAATTAATTATTTTCATGAACAGATTGACAAAGTTTAGGCTGTGGCAATGAAGTTCAGGTTAGTAGTCAGATAGTTTCCCTACGGAAAGACTTTTGAGTAAGGGGAGTGCCGAACATGTTCTGTTGCCGTTTGACTTAAACAGCTGAGGAGTTGTTGTTAGCTACTCACACTAGTGTCTCGGGTACAGTAGGCTACAGCGTTGCAGTGAGCTACACTGGTTTGAAACCACAGGTAATGGTAATTTCACCAACAAATCGTTTACTAATGTCAGAATAAATCCTACAACGAAAATGTATATGTGAGGAATGTTTATTTTAACGATTGAAAACAGATACATCATAGACCACTGTAGTATGTGTTGCCCGGGCAACACAGGCTAATGTCATGATGCTAATATGTCAGTGAAATAGTAGACTACTGTTTCCGAAAGTAGATGTACTTCCTTAATAATATCAGCTTATATTGTACATTACACATCACAATTGTGTGTCATATCACAAAGTAAAATGAGTAAATATTTATCACCCTGGCCTCTTTGTTTGTGGCGTTTCTGCAGCTGCCTTGCAGTAAAGCTATAGTTAGCCTAGCTATCCCCCAAGTTAACAGATGTGAAACGAATGTTCTGCCAAAGGTAGTCACGCGTGTTTTCGTGACATTATTGCAGACCGGTGTAAAAATTGACCTAATCTCTATGATTTAAACGTCATTTTAAGTTTTTCTCTTCTCATGATATTTTCAGGCATTTAGCCTACTCATATTGCATTCATTCATGAATAAACAACCCCTTTGAAGATTATTCTACGACGTTACCCGGCAGTAGTAGATGGAATCGCAATTCAAACGGTACCATCTGCTAACTGAAAATATGCCCCCCAAAACGTAAATAAGCTTGACATTTATTTAGTGGAAAATTGCTCATTCATAAAAAGCTCACTGGTAGCGATCATTGTCAGTAACAACGCAAAATGCGATATAGCCCTGTGTTGAGAAGCTGCCCCGGTAAATTGTACTACCACGGTACAGTACTAGACTACTGCTGTGTTCGTCTTGGTAGCGATTGCCTTGGTTGAATTGGATTTAACGTTCCGTTGTACGGTTTAGGCTGAAATTAATTATTGTCATGAACAGATTGACAACGTTTAGGCTGTGGCAATGAAGTTCAGGTTAGTAGTTAGATAGACTTTTGATTTAAGTAAGGGGAGTGCCGAACATTTTCTGTCGCCGTTTGACTTCCTAAACAGCTGTGTACTGTAGCTAGATGTTTTTGTAGTGTGTCTCGCGTAAGCTACAGCGTTGCAGTGAGCTACACTGGTTTGAAACCACAGGTAATGGTAATTTCACCAACAAATCGTTTTCTAATGTCAGAATAAATCCTACAACGAAAATGTATATGTGAGGAATGTTTATTTTAACGATTGAAAACAGATAACGCTACATCATAGACCACTGTAGTATGTGTTGCCCGGGAAACACAGGCTAATGTCATGATGCTAATACTTCAGTGAAATAGTAGACTACTGTTTCCGAAAGTAGATGTACTTCCTTAATAATATCAGCTTATATTGTACATTACACATCACAATTGTGTGTCATATCACAAAGTAAAATGAGTAAATAGTTATCACCCTGGCCTCTTTTCTTGTGGCGTTTCTGCAGCTGCCTTGCAGTAAAGCTATAGTTAGCCTAGCTATCCCCCAAGTTAACAGATGTGAAACGAATGTTCTGGCAAAGGTAGTCACGCGTGTTTTCGTGACGTTAGTGACGCAGTGACGTTAGTAACGTCAGTGACTGTGGCTAGCAAATTAGCCACCGTTAGCTTCACTTTTCGCCACAAAAACTTAACTTACGCTTAAACCATGCAACGGAACGTAAATTCCAATAGAAGCAACTCAATCGCTACCAAGACGAAACTTTTGACACCTACGTTGTCTATGTAGGCCAAGTATTTACTGAGTTTTAGGGGGGCAAAAAGAAATAAAAATAATAATAATAATAATAATATATATGTGAGAGAACAAAGGTTGTGCTCTCGCCGAAGGCTTGAGCACACCCAACTATAGTTTGGAGTCTAGAGTGACCCCGCAAAATCCGATCTGCGAGTGAACAGAACGCATCCCCCAAAAATGCCTATCACTTTTTAAAACCTTTTTGTCTGTTGCTGTAAATGTAATTAAAACTCGTAAGAAATACTTTGTCTTAGGCTACAGTGCCAGTCGAAGGTTTGGACACATTATCTCATCCAAACGTTTTACTGGTACTCTTAAGTATTGCATGGCATTGTAGTCTTTATGAAACAGTGTGAACTTGGATGTATTATCAATGCTGTCATCGACTGAGTCAGTTGGAGGAGCACAACAGACGGGTGGGAAGCAGTGTGCCTCCAGGGCTGTTGGACTGTAACGGATAATCCCAGACTGTTGTGCAATTAACTGGTTGTGGGATTGTCATTACATAAGTTTAGCTGAAGTGGCTGGAAAGATACAGTATGCAAACCTCATTTTAGGTCACAAAAGAGGAGTATGGCTGTTAACTTTTTGGGCAACATAAGACTCCTGACATAGACTGTGGAAACATCTTGAATTAGGTTAGGGGGACCCTTTGGTCCTATCCTGCCCAAAGCCTGTTGAGAGACCTACATAAAGAGGACATGTGAAAGGATTTGACTGAAGAGCCATCACAATCATCTCTGTACAGATACAGTTTGAACATGTGTTGTGACTGGTGTGATTTGGAATTTCAGTTAAAAAAAAGTTAACTCAGTTAACATGATTCTTGGTAAGATCTCTCTTACAGATACAGATTGGTTACTTTCTTTACGCAGTTATCCGTTTAGCAGAAAATTCAGTAAACTGTGTTATTGTTTGAACCATTACCTATATCCAGCACCCTCTGTTTGGCAGTGTGTTGGCGGGAATGCCAGTACTTCCAATACTTCAGCTGTTCATCTCTATTCTTGTCCTCACTGAAAACAACCATGATCACACTCTGAGTCGGCAAGAAAGAGAAGAAAGAGAGAAAGAGAGAGAGAGACATGTTTTAGTGGGATCCCTGAGGAGACCTGTGAAGGAGTAGTTTATTCTGGATCAAATACACAAAGGGTAAGAGTAAGTAAGAGGGTTAAGGTCAATGCAGTGGGTAGGGTCACAAGTCCTCAATGAACTTCCACTGAGAGGGAAGCAGAACATTGAGGCATTACCACACTGATATTCCTTATTCACATATTTCATGTTCCCTATTTCTCACCCTGACTTTGCTGATGGGGTGTCTTAAACGTTTATTGACCCCAAGTTCGCTCAGGGTGACAGCGTAGAACTGGCCTTTGTTCAGGTACGTCATTGGCCCCTCTCCCTGCTTTTGGCGCAGGGACCGTGAAGCATCAAGTGTGTACTGGAAAGTGTCACTGTTGGAAAAAAAACAAATAAACATTTCTGTAAAAACTAAGCTTCAGGTATTGATCATTAAAATAAAGGGTTGAACAGAAGAATATGAGTATTTGTTGGGACTAGTGATGTAACTTACACGGCTTGCTGATCAAAAATGAATTCGGCAGGTGCCATAGAGGAAGGTGTATGGTATTTCTGTGAAAGTCATCGAGAATGGAACAACTTCAGCGCATTGACATGGAAATCAACTAAAAAAGGAACAATAGTTGCAGTGGTATCCATGCTCACATTTGAGTATTTTAAATGTTTATAGCAAGACCATAAAGAACATAATATTGTATGTAGTTGGTATGCCCAGCAGGGCTCACAGTATTGCAACTAAATTGCTCATACACAGCACAGCAAAACGTTTGCTACGTTCAAGTCTATTTCATCAATATTTCAGTTATGTTTCGAATAAAGCTAGTGTATATTTATGAGTATATAACGACTATGTATACATTTACTATGGATACTACAAATATAAAGCTGATGGCATTTGAATCAAATGTTTCAAACACTATCATGTTATATTCAAACAATATTCCCTGTGTCAAGTTCCTCTCACCCCATCGCTCTCTTCCTCATAGGGGCTGTCAGGGGTGCTTCGTTGGTCATCCTTGACATATCCAGGATGATTTCCAACTGTCTCATCATAATGGTTCTGTTCATAGATGACTCGCCCTGGCTCCTCCCCCTCTACTCTGTAGTGAACCCCACCAGGTCCCATGAAGACTGGCGTGTACACTTCCGCTTTCACCACGGCCACAGTGGCGCCGCCATCACCAGACCCAGACCCAGAGACGTACGGCTCTCGCTTGGACTCGAGGTGGTCTGTGTTGATTGACAGGTTGACTGGGACAGACTTGAGAACCTGGACACGGTTGTCAACGGTTTCACCATCATTCTGGCTGTTTGCCCCGGAGACACACCTGTTAGGTCGGAGTAAAAGTCAGTGAGAAAATCATTCTGTAAACATGTTTAAAGGACAAACCTCTGTCCACAAAATCACACAACCAATTATTTGTGGTTATATGTGAATAGATAAGTTTGAAAACTGAAGAAAACTGAAGAAAATATGTATTGTTTTCTTCTGAAATTACTTAATCAGCCAGTAAAATGCACTGACCTCTTTTCTTGCTCTTCTGAAATGTCCACTACTTTTGCAACAGGCAACAATCTCTTTTCTTTAGGAACCTAAAAAAAGAGCCGTATGAACACACGCATAGTTCAACATCAACAAGTTATGCATGAGGAAACCATCCACCCATCCCTTGCATGAGGGGATCTCTGATCTCACATAAGTTTGCTGAGATCTGATTTCATAGTATATCAACACAAATGAAGGCACAGGGAATGAAGAGAAACGTTCCACGACTCAGACCTTGTAGTATTCGTAGAGCAGTCCGAGAGCAGCGGCACTGTCTTCATCTCCGTTTATGCTCATCATGGCTTTCGTGGCGGCCGTCAGGGGATTCTCCAGGTAGGAGCGCCATGCCTCATCTTCGCTGGTGTAGGCCCTCCTTTGGTGGTAAGAGTTTTCATTGGGAACCACCACCACCAGACGCTTACTATATGTACACACACAGAATAGCACACACACACAAACATTGGAGTCATCTCAAACATGCATGCATTTAGGCACGTTGCAGATTCATGTGCAAACACACATACACATGCAAACACACGTCTGCATGTCTGGATCTGCCTTGTCACTGGAAAGGCCAAGTCAAGATCACACGCATATTTAACACATTTGTGGGTTCAATGACAACTCTTTCAATTAAGCAAGTCAAAAAGGACAAGGGAAAAAATACTGTACTAACCCTTCTAAGACCTATGCTATATTAATACATGAGATGGACATCCTTGATTTAGTATGCTCTTGCAATGTTAGGATGTACACTTTATGTGCTTTTGTGTGTGTTTTACTATACTATTTAAATGTTATTGTTATCTCAATTAAAGTTCATGTATGTTAAATATTCTTAATATCATTATGCAAGTGTCATGTCCATCTGCTTCCATTCTACCACTCCCAAGAAAGGCTTTCTCAAGACTAATTTCTTTGCTAGATGGTTCTCTCTATATAAAATACACTGACTATCCATGTCAAAATTAGTGCTACACAAACAGGAAATGTTGCTAATATACCAAGGCAACTCATGATTTTGTGCTGAATTTGTGTTTTACATGTAGGCTAACAACTATACTCCTGTGAACATTTACTGTGTATTTCAGAGTGTAGAAGTGTATCTGCTCATTTCAATAGGGAACTGGTAGGCGAATGTTAGCTGTTTATACACTGGTACTGTGCCTTTGAAAATACTGTGACAGTGCTTGGGTTCTATATGGTATTGTATTTGTATATTACTTGTTGATATATTCAACAGCATAATGCACCGTTTTCTTAATTGTTTAAATTGTGTTAGAGATACGTTATTCACATTTTTATTATTATTATTACTTTAACTAATAACTAGTATTATAAACGAATATAACTAAAAATACCTAAGCATAACCGATTAGTTGACAGATTTTTTACTTTAATTCATTAATTAATCCGTGGACATTGTCAAATAGTAAAGAATGAGATACGTCTCAATCCCACAGGTGTCACAAAACTGACCAAGAAAATTATTCTGGTTTATTCAAGAGTCTGAGACAATAGGCTATGTGTTACGAATTCATTCTTAGAGACTTTAAACATGTTCTAAGTCTATCAAACAGAAAATGATGTAAACAGATTTGTCTCATCCAAAGGTATTCCATCTGTCGAAAATGGCGAATTCAGACACAATCGAATAGTCAACGACGAAGTTTTTTCCTGTAAAGCTGAGCTAAAGTCTAAATAAAACAATGCAAATGGTATGAACTATAATAAAAAGCTATCATAGTTTCGAAACAAAAACAAAAGTTTTCAATTTGTGCCTGCCAGAATTAAGTAAATGTAAGCAACGTTTTCGAATTCAAAGTCTAAAGTAATTAATGCTCCTTTCTCCAGGTATTGTTTGATCACTTACTTGTCAGTCTCTTGTGACATATTTTGTTTCCTCCACGTTTCTTCCTTGTGAAACTGGACTTTCAAGTCGGTGCAGATGAGAATGCGAGGCTGAGCGGGTGCGAACTGCCAGAACCTGGGCTACAGGTAAATCAGCTTTTCTAGTACCAAGTCTTTCCCAGCCCCTCACCTTGCAGGTAAGCAGCGCTGCACCTTACTTTATGTCCCGATACAAAGTAGGGCATTAATTATGCAACAGCAAGTGAATTATTCCTCGATATAAAGAAACTGTAGATTTTACCTTGCTTAGCTAAATGCCAATGGCTAAACTTTGGTTTGAATTCTTTTAGTTTAAAGTATTGAGGTTAGGAGAGGGGGAGCCTTTTTGCTGATTGGTCCGTTGTCTGAAGACATACCTCAGCGATAGGCTGTCATGTCAGTGAGCCATGTAAGACCCTCCTACTCCACTTACTAGAAATCTGAACGAAGTGCTGTGAAACGCATTGGTTCTTCGTAAGCGTTAGAAATAACTAAAACGACTTAGTAGTTAGTCTCTCTACGACTTATACAAATAAGTGATCTACATTATTTTTTATCAACTTATAGGGAATAGTGATTATTTCAAATGTTATAAAATGGGCATGGTGGATGTTATTGAAACGGGGTGCGTTGGGGAACTTGCAGCATGACTGCACAGCGTTTAAGATGGCCCAACACTGACCTGACTCAGTTTGATAGTCATCGGGTCTTGGGGCTGTGAATGTCTCTCACAACACAAACCCATGAATAGAGACCTAAGCACACACACACACCTGGAGTTTCATAGCTCAGCAAGCTATCAAACCAATATCTGTTCTGAAGTTTTTCTCAAAGCTGTTGCAAAGGGGCTTAGAGGCCACTCAGACGTATATGCCCTAGATGTGTCCTAAAAACATTTGGGTGTGTAAGTTTAAATATTTGCTCTAATACATCACCAAATTGCAGTTATTTTCAATTTGTATTTACCTGCTAAGGTTTTTTGTTAGTAGATGGTTTATCACCCTGCTGTATTTTAGTAAAGTAGTCACAGGGTTCTCTCCTTGCAAAATGGTTATGTTCTGTGGTTCAAGTCAAAATTGTATATGTCCACATCCAGGGTTACCACCAGCTATTTAGACTTAAGTCTATCTGTTTGTCTGAGCATCACAAAGGAGACAGGCTGCAGGGAGGAGCCCAGTAATTTGTTTACACAATACTATTGTCCCCTTAATGAATCTATTGTATGGTGAGGTTGTATTGGTTTAGAGTTAAAACAAACCATAAGGTGTGTGCATGTGTGTGTGTGTGTGCACGTGCCTATATGTGTGTGCGTTGTCTTTGTTAAAGGGATAACTGCTTGGCTGATCATGTGGTCAAATTGACCAAACCACTGGTGCCATGGTGACCCTAACCCCAGATGTTATCTCTGTCCTTTGGTGTTAAATGGGATAGAATGCCCATTACAAAAGTACAAAGTTCTATACCACACTCCATAGATCAAGAAGCCTCAGTTATTTAACGTTTTTGCGACTCATGTGCTAATTAATCGATGCCTGACAATATACTCTATACTGTATGTTGTGTTTGAGTGTTTTGCCAATCACTATGCTCCCTTTACTAATTTACTTAGAGGAACACCTGGACTTGTTCATGTTGTGTGTGTTGCTAGATAAATACAGGTGGGGTCCTTGAGCACACATCATGCAAGGTATTTTCTTAAAACCAGACCCAGTATATTACAGTTAATATGGCAAAAACAGAGAAAGAGAGAGAGAGAAAGAGAGAGTAGAGCAAAGTATAGAGAGAAATATAGACTGATTTTAAAGGTTGTGGGACAGTGACACATTACACATAGTTTTCTGTAATTTTCTCTAATATTTCACTAATATTCTTGGTTGTACTGGATAACATCTTACTATCCATGGTTGTTTGTCAAAACAAACATGCAAGACACATAACATAACACCTCAGCCATATGATCTTGACCTAACTCAGTAGTACTTCTGTTCACTGGAATCTATGATTCTTTTTTTAATTTTATGTATTAGACACAGCAGCAACAAGCATGGGCATGACACATATTTGAGGGGCAGTCATTTATATTCAGAATTCCATTGTGAAAGACTGTGTGCAGGAGTTAGTGAGTATACAGGGTGAGTGTGTATGTGTGTAGATAGAGAGAGGTGAAAGGTGTATCCCGCATTCCTCGCATTTTAGAGGGGAGAGAGTGCTTGTCTGGACTTGGCTGGGATACCTGCGTGTATCTGTTTGTCAGCCCAAACCTGATGTCACTTTCTGATAGTGGTATCTCTGTGACAGATATCTCTTGCTGACAGAGCACTACTTGAAGCAGCTGGTTCAGGGAAGCTGAACACTGCTCGTGTTGTTTTCCTGAATGTCACTGCATGCTCTACCAAACTAGTCAGACAGCATTATAGCAGGTTTGATGGAACAACCACAAAACTGGACGGCGGAACCTGTCGGTTTAGAAATGGAGGGGAGGGAAAGAAGGTGTAAGGGTGCGTGACGTCAGGTCTGTATAGAGGAAGTGGACAACAACAAAATTACTTCCTCTTCCTTTAACCACCTAGGTGAATTTGGATGTTTCCCATCTAAATAAAACTAACTGTAACCTTATTCGTGTCCATGTGTTTTGCCTTATCGGTTTTGTAAAAGTGTTGTAAAGTAAAATGTACTGGAGTTAAAGACGATGTCCTCCTTTATTGTTAAATAAAGAATGTGATTTTTTTCAAAGTAACTATTTTCATATTTCATAGAACCCTCTTTATTCCCAAATGGGAAAATCTCAGGCTGTCTGTGGCAAACCTTGCTTTTCCCAAGAGACAATAGATCCAAGGATAATATTCTCAACCGCTATTGAATGTCTGACACCTGGAAGATTTCCTTTCACAGGCCCTAAGGCCAGACAACTCCACCCAGGCTAACCAGCATGGTTACCTGCGACAGAGGAACTGTAAGGAACTGAGCCTAGGTGATGTGTGGCTTATGTCACAAGGGGCATAATCTCTGTCCTTCTCTCTGAGAGAGCGAGCGAGAAGGAGAGAGAGAGAGAAAAAGAGAGTGAGAGAAATTTCCCCTTTCACAAAAGACTGTAAGGATTCTCTTTCTTATGATGTGAAAAGAAGTGTAACATAATACAAGCCTCTATCTGGAGATTTTTCTCACAATGATAACATTTCTCCCATGAAAAGACCCACCCCAAATAACTTTTGAATGTCTTTTAAAATGATTAGTGTAAGAGTGGATCCAATTTGCTCACACTCAAATACAACTGTTTTAGACTAATACGTTTTCCAGTTATTTATATTTTATATTATTTTCCAGTAGTAGGTCTAGTATTTTCTACTAACATCACACACACAACGCATACCATGCACAGAAATAGATAAGATATGGTCCTCAAAGGTATAATTAACTGGTGTCCCCTAACAACTCTTGAAGAACATGATGTATTTGTGAATGGAGAACAGTTCTTTGTACTCCACATTTACTCAGTGGAGGTGTGGTCACCTAGTTGGAAAAGAGGCCAAAGTCTGTGTTTGGAAATAGCAACAATTGTTTTTTTTGTACCAATACCAGTGACTCAGAAAATATGAAAATGTATTTTTTAGGCTACTTTGTCCAACAATTAATATAGATATAACACTTATCTGAAGCAAGCCACAAACAGGATCTATTGTGTTTAATGATGTAATCTTAATCTCATGTAAACCATAAAGAAACATCAAATTGATATTTTTTATCTATTTTCTCAGGTCTGTAAGAAGTTAGTGAAGTCATTAAGTAATGTAGCTGTTAGTGAGCGTTGCACACATTTTCATACATGCTGAATGTAGTCAAATACAAGAATGAATAATGTTACGACACATGAACTAGAAAGGATATTCACCGTAATATGTTAGAAATGAGTCCAGTTTGGTAATATAGTTTGATTCTCTGGTCTGGCACATACAAAAAATATACATATTTACCACACTACACTGTTAGGTACTTTACTTTAGGATAACATCTGAATCTTAATGCTGAGCTTCAGAATAGACAATTTGTATGGTCATTTTTTGAAGTGTGTCATGGGACGTCACCTTTTTGAAAATGTATGAGTACATCACATTGTATTATGTAGTCATTAAAATGTTGATTTGGTTGAATTAGATCAAATAAAGTCATATTTGTCATAGATGAATATACTTTCCAAAATAAAAGTCCAATATCACAACACCTTGAACACGTTTTGCAGTAAAGCTACCAACTCCACCAGAGACAGAATATTTTATATCTTCAAGCACACAATGCCCCCTAGTGAGGTTTACGAGTGTAGGAGGTCTGGGGCCAATGAAAGAGTAATATACCCAATTTCAATTTTTGCCCGCCACATTTTTTTTTATAAAATCAAAAAATCTGTGAAAAGTTGAGTGTGGGGGAATTGTTCTCAAATATTCAGACACAACTGTTAGACCTACAAGTAAAAACTAATGAGCACAATTCACATGCTAGCAAAAATGTACACAACAGCCTACTGATGAGCAATTCGTGAACAAATCGTTGTTTTTAATCTTTTTACTCGTTTGGGAATCCCAAATACAATTTGATACTTTTCCATTCGAGCACTGTCAACAAAAGAATAGCGCTACTGCTACAACCATAGACTTATATCATAGACATCGGTTTACATCAAGTCGGTCACTTCAAAATTATAGTAAGCCTATGAAGCACTTCTCTTCGAAACAATTTTTTTACATTTAATTTCGACATTGAAAAGTTCTAATGTTAGGATACTAAAATTAACATATACATATTTTTTATATAGACTATTCCAACAGACCACAAGGCTTCATCGCTTTTTGCGTGTGGGATGTCAGCATTTTTAAAAGTTGCTGCTGCTATTACTTTAACCAGCAGATGTCGATAGTGTAGGCTATACTGTGTTTATAAAACGCCTCTAGTAATTAATCGATTTTCGACACAAATAACTGAAAAGCTTCAAATGCACCACAAAGCTTCGTTTCCCCATCACATCAAGCACTGTTATTGGCAATAAAGCTAAATGTGCCGTCAAAGAAGAATAAGGTCTGAGCGTAAGCTGCGAGGGTGTCATCGTGCGCCTAGTAGTCGCCTAGCCATCTCTACTAACTTTACTAGCTACAGTAGCAACAACCGAGAGAGTAGGAGGTGAGCACAACTGTAAGATTTGCGTTAAGCCTTCGAGCTGAGAAACATCTACCTTTATCTTTCCAAGGTAATGTATGGTTATTGTAGTCAAATGTTATTGCATACACATATAGTAGCCTTTAGTGTTCACTTTATATTGAAATAAATAATGCACTACTATGTTGCTTAAAGCTAACGTTAGCTATGATCTACCATATGGTTTAGCACAGCGCTAACACAGGCGTTGGCTAGGGTAGTACCCATTTTTATCATGATATGATTCACACCGCTAGTCAGACATCTGATTTTCAAAAAAGTTTGCTAGCTGTAAATTGTGCTAATATTCTTAGACTATCTACTAGCTTGCAAGCTAGCGTCAAGCCCCTTTCATTGGCATTTCTAACTCACTGGTCAACATGTTAGCTAACATTAGCTACCTAGTCGAGCTAACAACAGTGTAACTACTAGCTAGCTACTTTTCCATTAGACAATTTTACGATCAAAGCTAGTTACATAAACCAGGAATGTTTCATTTCTAATAGCTCATTTGCTGGTCAGTAACCCAAAACCTAAATCGTCCATTTCGATGTCCCCCCCTAGCAAATCGATGAGTAGCTATTCGCTAACCTTATTATTTAGGGTAACTTTATAGCTAGATTAGTTGGTACAGTATCTGATAATGTCGTGTAGTGTCATGTACTGTATCTAGCCTACACAGTGTATCATCACATCTAGATGAGCTAAAAGAATAGAAATGGTAGATGTCGAGGCTACCTATGTTGCCAGAAGTACTGGCTAGTAGCGCACACACGCAGTAATCTGTCACAAATGCAAATTCACAACAACACACCACGGACCTCTGAAGTTCAGTTATTCAATCCAATAAGTAATTACTCATTAGTAGATGAAGCATGACATGTGTTAAACCAACTCAAAATATTACACGAGGTCAAACCCAGGTTCTGATGTGAAAGGGATATCAATAGCATTACTGTGACATGTAAAGACAACTCCAGTTGTGGTGTTTGTACTTGTGTATACATGTTCCTCCCTGGTATTCAACCAAATCTTACAGTAGTGTGCTCTGCTAATCACAGGAATGGGTTGCAAACAGTCGTTTCAAATGAGCTACACAAGGAAAATCTAATCTTGATTTAATGAAAATAAATAACAATCCTTTACTGATCTCATATTGGTTTGTACATGTCACCCTCGTTCATTAGGTAAGCTATGGCGCGTGGTCATCAGAAGATCCAATCTCAGCAGAAAAATGCCAAGAAGCAGGCTGAAGCCAAGAAGGCTAAAGGCCATGACCAGAAGACTGCTGCCAAGGCTGCCCTAGTGTTCACCTGTGCTGTCTGCAGGGTGAGTTTCTTGCTGTGATGCTCAGGCTCTTTGCATTTAATCTGAACACTGTACTTTACGATTTTAACCATGAATGGCTAGCGTGTTGATTATTGGTCCACATCAAGAACAAGAAGGTTGGACAAAGTGAAAAAGTGCTAATTAATCAGTGATTTCAAAAAGGCCTTCTCTTGCTGTTAAAGGGACTTTGAGATGAATGGTCACAACAATTCATTACTGATATGTAAACCCACGTAAAATATAACACATGGTCAAACCCACATCCTGGTGTGAAAGAGATATCATGACATGCATTATTGGCATGTAAAGAGAATGCCCATTGTATTGATTTTTGTCATTTTCGTATTCTTTTCGTTTCTGTTTTCTTTCTCTTTATAATAGTCACAGATGCCAGACCCAAAGACCTTCAAGCAGCATTTTGAGAGCAAGCATCCCAAGTCCCCCCTGCCTACAGAGCTGGAGGGAGTGGAAGCATAAGCAAAACAAAAACAAAAAAAGATTCTTGTCCTGAATCCCAAACCTGCAGCCTGCACCCTCTGTATCCTTGTATGGATAGAAAAGGACTGAATGGCTGTGAGCAATGTGATTATTCCACTTCTCTCGCCCTCTTGAAGGGTAGTGTTGCCTTTTTGACATGTTGCTTACATACATGCAGTCTTAACTACACAAGTTAGAACGGGCTGGGGCTCAGTTTTTTTTTTCAGGGCTGCTGGAAGAGCCTACAATTCCTGATGAATGCAAACTGTCAATGCAGTATACATCCCTTACACATTCTCTCAGAACAGACCCCATGCTTACTTGAGGATACACTAACGGTTTAAATTTGGTTAATGTGCTGTATCTAGGTGACTCTTATCTAGGATAGGGTGTGATCAGGTCCTTACATAAAATGTATATCTTAAGAAGATATTGCCTTAATCAATGCATCCCTGTATAGTCTAACATGCTTTCTTTGTTATGAGCAAAATAAACATTGAATTATTGTTTAATCAAGAACTTTAAAATGATTGTGTGAAGGGGGTTATGGTTCATTCCTGTGAATTGAAGTGCAAACTGAGCAATCTACTTTTAATTTATGGATGTGGGGTCCAGTACAAAGGCAGATTTGTTTTGTTCTAGCTTTGCATTCATCCAATCAATGATTTGTTGTCAGTAAAATGTGAGGCCATATTCATGTTGTTTTTAATTAACATGTTCTGTAACTGATCATTGTAATTTTTACACTTGGAATAAAGTTATTCATGTCTCAATGATGTAAGATAACATTTTAATAAAGTTTTACTTTGTTTAATAATAGTTTTTTTATTTGTTGACCTTTTTTCTATGGGGATGAGAATTTCAATTAGAATTTATTGTCAGTAACAGGACAAATAAAAGAAACGCTTATCCTATAGTTAATATGTAAAGTTAGTGTGCTATTTCAGGTGTAAAGTTAGGCCCCTGTTTGAAATTAATCTCAGTATAATTCCACAATAAATATCTGAATTGACAGATTATAGAATATGATTCAGAAATGGTGTAAACAAGCGCCCACATGCAGATTTCTTTTTACCAATACTAATTATAACTAAATATATACAATTATATATACGAAAATATATAATTATATATACGAAATTATTGTACATTTAGGGGGGCCACAAGGGAGTCAAAGTTTATTGTCACAAGGGCACTGCCCTCCCCTGTCCTCTCCTCCCCTTCCCCGCTCCTTCCAGAACCGCCCTTGTGCACCGCCCACGTTGCCCACCTATCATTTTTACCAACCCAACCTCATTTAGCTTTCTTTAATCCTTGATTGTGAGATTATTTTAGTTAACTCAACCTCAATATCGACCCACAATCCTCATCATAGCGGAAGATAGGTCAAATTAACTGAACTACAGACAGTATTAAGTCAAATTAACAGCTGTGGTTGCCCTTCAGACAGTAAATGCACGTCTCCGGTCAGTTCCGCAGTAAAATATATATGAGCAAAGTGGTCAAAGTAAAAAACGGCATATTATGACAAGGTAGTATGTCCCAACTGTACGCATACTTTGTAAGAGAAGCTGCAGTGCGTACTGAGAGAAAAACTCTGCGATTTGCGACACAGGGCCAGACTTGGTTTTTATCGACTGCAAGGCGATTTTTTTTTGACCAATCAACATGAAATGTGTTGAGAAGCCGCAATCTAAAAACGCCTCCTATTCGAAAGCTTGAAGGAGAGTGGTCCGTTTAAGTGACGTAGACAACAGTACATATATCACTCCACTTCCTCAGTCGCATTCCCCTAAACCCCGGCTGTTAGTGCTGTGTGAATGCGCGTGTGCTCCTGAGCTTGCTCGGCACACATTCTATAAAAAATTAAAAAAATAAAAAAAAGTTAAAAACCGTAAAAACGTAAAAAATCTATTTTCTCTTTGTAATAAAATCGGTGAAGCAGGAGCAACCATTCAAAGACTGGACGGTACCAGAAGAGACGGAACTTAACGACATTTTAAACCGACGAGCGTCGCTAGCACAAAGCTAACGCAACTGATTACCATCTGCTCAGGGGAAGCAAGCAAGGCCGACAACTTTTGTTTTCGTTTAATTTCAGTTTTAGATATTTGGACCGTTACTACGTATTTTAATAGCCCAAACAGAAAGAAGTTAATCTTCACCGATTTAGCTAAGTAACTTCGGTCTTCATCCTAAACATTTTAACCTCCTGTTAGCTTGCTGACAAATTCCACACCGGCCCGAGCTAAATTGCTAACGACGTAACAGACCTTTTGGAATACAGAACGCATTTTTTTTTTCAGTTAAACTCTTCGTAGCTATTTGTTCCGTTGATAGGTTAGCTAGATAACGTTTCAAACCCGAAACAAAAATGAACCCGAGTGCTCCTAGTTACCCGATGGCATCTCTGTATGTTGGGGACCTGCATCAAGACGTGACCGAGGCCATGCTGTACGAGAAGTTTAGCCCCGCAGGGGCTATCTTGTCCATCCGTGTATGCAGAGACATGATCACTAGGCGTTCGCTTGGATACGCCTATGTAAACTTTCAGCAGCCAGCAGACGGTAAGTTCCAAGAAAAGTACAGTGTTGTAGATGTCATTTTTTACTTCTTGGGTAGAGCTAGCTATCTGGACTGCGTGGTTTGTGTAAGGTAGCTAGTTGGCTAACGTTAGCTTAGCTTACTGCGTTCCTTTTCCACGTGACTTCCCGATAAATCGTTGTCTCACCAAAATGTACTTGAGCGCTAGTCTAGCTATCTTTACATTAAACACGACTACAAACGGACTACACCGTACAGTAAGGGACAATTCACGTTGCTTATGAAGCTGTTAAGTTCAAATGGATTGCAATCTAATGATCTACGTTGCTGCCTAATTGTGGTTGGCTTGCTGGACATTTACTTTTTAGGGTTAGGGCCGCCATCCCATAGTATGATTAACAGATTGTTTACAAAAGTAAATAATAATTGATCATATAGATAAATGATTAATTAAACATTAGGATTCATTTATTCCATGATCGTATTTGACGTTGCGGCCAAAATGTCCTCACCCCCTGTTCGTCTGTGATGTAAATTGTCAGCACAGGCTACTGTACAAAGTGTCTTAAGCGGCAGCTGGTCAGGTCCTGCCAGATTGGCTGAATAATTGGTTGCTTTACTTTTACCACCCATGGGGATCCATGTTTGGATACGTTTCCTTAGAGGCAATTGCATAGTGGGCTTGTATTTATTTTTATTCCACAATCAATGAATGATCTAATCAAAATATCACTGTCAATTCAGGTTAAGAGATGTCCACAGACAACAATGTTATTCATGAAGTATGTGATTATCTATAGTTACAGATGTATTCATAACATGCTTAAAAAATATTTCTCTCTTCCCTCACTTTAGCTGAGCGTGCGCTAGATACAATGAATTTTGACGTGATCAAGGGTCGCCCGGTCCGTATCATGTGGTCCCAGCGTGACCCTTCCCTGCGCAAAAGTGGCGTCGGAAACATCTTCATTAAGAACTTGGATAAGTCTATTGACAATAAGGCCCTATACGACACCTTCTCCGCCTTTGGCAACATCCTCTCTTGCAAGGCAAGTCATTTACTGTCATGTGGTGTTGGATTTGAAATAATGGCATGTTGCATTGGGTTGATCTCAACTGGCGTTCTCACCTTTGCAGCATTAACCTGTCCAGTCTGTTCCACAAGTGAAGGCAGAGAAACATGACTTTCGAAGATGTTGAGTTATTTTGTGCTGCTCTGGACAGACTGTTTGGGCTGCAAATGTGTGAACAACAGCAGGCCAGGGGCAACAAGTGTGGTTTTGCATGCCTGTGATGCTTATGTGCACCCCTGTCTCCCCCTTCAAGGTGGTGTGTGATGAGAATGGCTCAAAGGGCTACGGCTTTGTGCACTTTGAGACTCAGGAGGCGGCGGAGAGGGCCATTGAGAAAATGAACGGCATGTTGCTCAATGACCGAAAAGTGTAAGTGTGTCAAACCTTAAATGCTGACTTGCTTTAGTGCAAAAAGACTACTTACAAATCTAATCTTTTTTCTTTTTTTTAAGACTAATTGCACTAACATCAGATTCAATCTGCGTTCATGCATACCTTTGTTTTGGACTTGACACATTGTCTTCCTCTACTGACCCTACTGACTGCCCCGTTTACGTTTCCTATTGTAGGTGTTAGGCTTGTTAAATAAACCCAAGTCAGTACTAAAGTCAGATATGGGTGAGACGTTTTGCACCCCACCCTTAGTATGCTCTCTGTCTTTGCAGTTTCGTCGGTCGCTTCAAGTCCCGCAAAGAGCGCGAGGCTGAGCTGGGCGCCCGCGCCAAGGAGTTCACAAACGTCTACATCAAGAACTTTGGGGAGGATATGGACGAGGAGAAGCTGAGGGACGTGTTCAGTCAATATGGTGAGGCAGCAGCTGACATGGGAGTGGTGGAGTCCCCACGCTGGGAGGCTCTTTATCAATCGATAAACTGACCCCTCCTCCCCTCCCCCCAAAACAAGGCAACGCCATGAGTATCCGAGTCATGACGGATGACAGTGGAAAGTCACGAGGATTTGGCTTCGTCAGCTTCGAGCACCACGAGGATGCTCAGAAGGTGAATATGAAGAATCCCTGAACGACGTTACCGGCTGAAACGACACTCCTTCACTTAACATTGACGTAGCAGTTTAGCCCATTCAACTGACGCGCATGGTTTTGTTTTTTTTCTCCCTCAAGGCCGTAGACGAGATGAACGGGAAGGAGTTTAACGGCAAGCTTATCTACGTGGGCCGCGCCCAGAAGAAGATGGAGCGCCAGACTGAACTGAAGCGCAAGTTTGAGCAGATGAAACAGGACCGCATGACGCGCTACCAGGCCAGTTGTTGTACTTGCATTCTGCCACAAAGCCAATTCTGGCAACGCAGCATTGTCAAATTCAGTGCTTCTACCCCTAGTGGACTGCACTGGCCAAAATTGCTGCCACAGTGATACTGTAGTCCATGGGCCCCACGTCTTTGCTCAGTGGATGCTGGGGATAAATATCTACTGCAGACAACATTTGATAATGTCAAATGGTCGTCCTCGTGCAGTGGTGTTGTGATTTTAACAGTTTGGTTTCCTACAGGGGGTTAACCTCTACGTCAAGAACCTCGACGACGGCCTTGATGATGAGCGCCTCCGCAAGGAGTTCACCCCCTTCGGGACAATCACCAGCGCCAAAGTCATGATGGAGGGCGGCCGCAGCAAAGGCTTCGGCTTTGTGTGCTTCTCCTCCCCGGAGGAGGCCACCAAGGCGGTGACTGAAATGAACGGCCGCATCGTGGCCACCAAGCCCCTCTACGTGGCGCTGGCCCAGCGCAAGGAAGAGCGGCAAGCACACCTCACCAATCAGTACATGCAGCGGATGGCCAGCGTTCGCGCCGTGCCCAACCCAGTGATAAACCCCTACCAGCCTGCTCCTCCCTCTGGGTACTTCATGGCTGCCATCCCCCAGGTAAGGACTGGGCCTGGATTGGCCCTACCCGCAAGTGGAGAGCTCAGATCTGTGTCTTGTGTAATATAGGCACTGCAGCCAGTCAAATTCAGTGCTTTCTGTTCTGTGGATCGCACTGGCCCAAATGGCTGCCACATTAACATCGTAGTAAATGGGCCCCACGGCTGTGCTGTCGGCACTGGGGATAAATTTGTACTACGGATAAATCGACTTTGCCATACAAACGTTTCGGATGATCTGACTACATGCCGTAACCCGTGTTCAGAGTCGTGTTCTTGAACCATTCCCTGTTCGGTCGTGTCTAAAGTTTGCTGTGTGGGCTCTCTCTGCAGGCTCAGAATCGGGCTGCGTACTATCCTACAGGCCAGATGGCTCAGCTGAGACCCAGCCCGCGCTGGGCCACCCAAGGTGTCCGTCCTCAGCGTGAGTTGCTCCCTTCTCCGCCTCTAATAGGAGTGGTCTGACCAACTGCACTGGAACACACGAACCACAATCACACACAGCCAGTTGCATGTTTTTTTCCCAAGGCTACGCTGTACCATAACTTTGCGGTGACATGTCTGCAGACTTCCAGAACATGCCTGGTGCCATGCGTCCCAACGTCCCCCGTCCCCAGACCTTCGGCTCCATGAGACCAACCTCCCAGGTGCCCCGCATGATGTCTGCCCAGCGCCTTCGTGAGTAACAGCTCCACAATCTGGCACACTGCCGCCTTTTTCATTCACATAAAAATCTGAAAATTCTGAAAGCATTTCCTCTGGTACATAAGGAGAACGCTGACTCGGGAAGCTAAGTAAGTGTCGTGTCTCCCTGCAGCTGCCCAGGCCATGGGACCTCGTCCCATCAACGCAGCGGCGGCTGCCTCTGCGCCCGTGCGTGGCGTGCCCCAGTACAAGTATGCCCCGGGAGTCCGCAATCCCCAGCAGCACATGAACCCCCAGCCTCAGGTGGCTATGCAGCAGGTACACCCACCCTATCTCCATGGCTCGGCTCTGCCGTCCAGTGTTCAGTGCCTGTGTGTTTTCCTAATCGCGTCCTCCTGTCCTCCAGCCTGCTGTCCACGTCCAGGGCCAGGAGCCTCTGACTGCCTCTATGCTCGCTGCTGCCCCACCACAGGAGCAGAAGCAGATGCTGGGTGAGTGGACTTGCTCTCGTCGCTGTCTTTTATGCCTTCATCTAGTTAAGCAACGTGTGCATGTCCTACTAGGCTTTCCTTGTGAATTTCACCCAGAGCATCTGCTACACTTCTTCTCAGCCAGATTTCTTTGAACCAATCCTTTTCTCTTTTCCAGGTGAGCGTTTGTTCCCTCTGATCCAGAACATGCATCCCAGCCTGGCCGGTAAGATAACAGGAATGCTTCTGGAGATCGACAACTCGGAGCTTCTCCACATGCTGGAGTCCCCGGAATCTCTGCGCTCAAAGGTTTGTGCTTAGGTCCAGCTTGTCACAGTTTGTCAGTTTAAATGTGATGCCAACCTGAACACTCAAGCCTGTGTTCCCAACGATTCAGAAGGATTTAAAGTATAGTGGGTGTGATGGAAATGTTAATATATTTGTTGTAGGTTGATGAGGCGGTGGCTGTGCTCCAAGCCCACCAGGCCAAGGAGACAGCTCAAAAGACTGTGCCCAACTCTGCTGGAGTCCCAAGTGTTTAAGATGGGGTAGGTTCTTTTTAATCGTGCTTGTGATGGGATTTTATAACCCATTAAGTGTGAGTCATTGCCAGTAATGCCTTTTTTATTTTGTTTTCACAGGAATGGGCAACGTTTTACTCGTGCTTCACCGATGGAAAAAAATTAAACATTGAAAAAAGCTAAAACACACAAAACAATGCAAAAAGAAATAAAATGACACGTTAAAAAAGAAAGAACTAGGTTAAGGCCAGGCCTAGAGAAGATGAGACTAGGTCTTGTTTATAAATGAAAAAGGATAAGGAAAAAAAGAGAAAAATCTTGAAAATAAAAAATGGTTTAGTCTGGGGTTTTAATTATTCCTCTTGGAATTTACTGAAAGCATTCCTTTCTGGCATTTTATTCATTTTAAATGTTTTGGTTGTCTGAGGAGAGGTGACAAGACAGTTCAGCATTGTGAAATTTATCTTGACCATTACTTGCTTGAATAAAAATGATTAAAAAAAACAAAAACACTTTCTCTTTGTTTTTAGGTTGGAAGCCTATAGATTCTGAAAGTAACCTTTGGTTTGGTTGACTGGTTTATTAGCCTAGATTTAATTAACTAAATGAAATGACGCCAATATACATCAATTCAATGATTTCGTAAAATGATCAGACATACTGAATCCATGTATACCTTAGGACAATGGGCTGATAGAAATCATATGGCTCAGTCTACAGAAGATGCACAACGATCTCAAGTCTCAAACTGCTATGGTAATCTAGTTTGAAACAGTTAGTGGAGGGAAACGTTGTCTGCAACAAGCCTCCATTACCTGCTTGAAAGTAGTCCCATCTCACGCAGCCTAAATCCCAAAAAGCATGCTATCAATTGGTCACTTGATATGTATGCAGGCTGCATTCATGAAGTCAGTGTTCTGGCATCAAACTACAATACTACCAGGTCATTTTGGAACACTAACAAGATGTACCTATTGGTCTGCTATATTGTCATCCTGTGAAAGTGAAACCGCTTTCCAGTCCAAGGCCCTGAGTATAATTCTGGCTCGGGTTTTCTATCCAAGGTTTCTGGAATGCAGCTGAGATTGAAGTGTGGTTACTCTTTGATTCCCATCAGAGCATGGAGCTCAATACCTGCAGTTGTTGCACCTGCAGTTACTCTTGTAACAGGGTGTATTGTCAAATAGTGGTGAAAAGGGTGTACTGGACCAGACCACTCCAACATGAACCATAACAGTAACTTGCTGCCATTATCGCTTCATCCAAATTCTACTATGCTGTCTGCCAAGAGTTCCTCAGTTCCCATCTGATAATCTGGATTCTTATCGTAGTTAGTAATTATGTTGTACATTAACATTTTCAGATGACCTATAATGCTTTTCTCTGAGACAATAAGCACTTAAAACTATCCAACCTGCTATCAATGCAGCCTGTCCTCTTGACTTCCATAGACCGTACGATTAAGCTTCTGGGACTGGATTGAAAAGTATTCTGTGTATTTAGCTACTGATCTTTGTTACTCCGGGAAAGTCAAGTAATTATTTAAGAAGTTAGGCTTTTATGCAACATTGTATTTCACCTGACATGATCAAGTAATTACTGACCTCCCTTCCCATTATCCTATTGAGGGATCTGATCATAAAAAAGCAAGGCCCAACCCTTATCCAACTCTAATTCATACATGACTGAAGTGGGTTCAGAGGTCAAATGCACAATTTAGAGCTCCTTTCTACTTTTTTCCCATTTCTATCTTAACCTGAGCCAGATGTTTTTGCAAAGAGTTTTTTCTGACATTGATATCGACTTCAAGTTCAGTACGTTCGACCCACCATTTCACTTCCATTCTCTCTCTGTGTGTGCGTGTGCGTGCGCGTCCGTTCGTCCGAGAGCTCCTCAGGAGGAATCACAAACCCGCCCACAAAGCTGTGCCTAAACTAGACGGGACAGGACAGCTGACGTCCGGAGTTGTCGTATCTTGACCTAGCCAAGTTGTAATTACACATTTCTTCTGAAATCCCTTTATGTTACCTCTGGACTTAAACGAAGACATATTTTTCGTGGATTGTTTTAACGGTAAGTGGAGAAAATCTGAAGCAGTCTAGCTAATGTTAGTGAGGTCACAACTTCCTCAACTCACACACCACCGCTTTGTTTTACTAGCCAGTGTCTGTTGCGAACTTGTTAGAGCTAGCTCTAGCACTATTACTAGCTAGCTAGCACAAGCTAAGATGCATTGCTAAAATTAGGCTAGCTTTCTAACCCACAGTTGCAATGTCTTCAATGCAACGACAAGAACCATAACGTTTAATTTGTTTTTGACCAGTCTAGTACATGTGAGACAAATTGCTCACTTCGTAGGTCGACTACCAACGCTAAAACGGGGGTCTCATTATTTACAAAATGCCATAGCTAGCGAAATCATTTTGATGCTGTCTGTATGTAGAACATTTTTGATCATGCCCCCTTACAAGCTTTTTGTACTCTTCAGAATGATTAGTTGCTAAGGCAATCGAATTAATATGTAGCCAAGGAACTAAGGTTATTGAATTAGTTATCTAGCGACCAAGGTACTTGATACAATGACTGCACGTTGGAAAGGTAGCCTGTTTGCTAAATAAGAGTAAGACGTCCGGACGGACCTCTCAACTAGTGTTACTGTAGGCTACAGTATAGCTAGCTTATGTTCTAGATTGGATGTGATTGTGCTCTAAACTCCTATTGTCATAGCTAGCTCTAGCTGTGACATTAGCAATAGCTAGCTAACATAACTGTCCAACCTGCGTATCAACGTTTTTCATTCAACGTAACAAGACTCGCTTGCAAGTTTTGTTTGTTATTTAGTCAATAATTAGTTCAATACTAGTTCCAGTCCAGCTCAGAGGATAAGCAGATCTAGCAATTGTGGTATGGGAAAATATTTTCACTGAACAGTGCAAACACATTATATGCAACAAAGCACTAGCCTAGTTACACTGGTAATAAGATAAGGAAAGCACACATTTTTTTCTTCTCGGCAGTCATTGGTAACCGGTAATTACCTTTTACTTCTCGTGGCCGATACCAATAAGAGAACTGATAATTTCTTTTGGGGGTATTTTAGAATAACTCCAAGTTTACCGTAATTTCCATTCCGTTGGCATTACTATAACTCGAGAGTGTGTTTGAAAACTCATGGACCATATTAGGGGACCTTAGTTCTGTCCTTAACATCCATTTGACTTCTGGTAATGACTTATCTGTTAGCTCACGCAGCCTGCCGTCACCTGCTGGGATCTTTCTGGTAATACAAGAATGCCAAAATGCATCCTTCAGTATGCTAGAAGGACAGGCATGTGGCACTATGGTCTGTCTAATGCCTCTTAAACCTGACAAAATCAGCCATGAACTTCTGTGTATTTACTGAAGAGACGCGTGCCTAAACAAGAGCTTTGATTTTGATTACATTTCAGGAGGATGAAACAGACTTGCATAGCATGTAAAGAATTACATAATGTAAACCAGGTTTACATTATGTAAACATGGTAGTTTGTCTTGTAATGAAAACTGTTGAGTCATCTTTGGTATTCGTTATATACTCTGGGGCAACATTTCTTAGTTTCATGAGGACTTCTGGGGCGTACTTCTGCATACCTGAGCATGTCGATGGCTGTTATTGTCTGAGTCACCAATGAAGTATAGCTTTAACCTGTAATGTTTGTGTTACACACAGCAGCTGTGTGTGTGACCCTCTTAAAGTTTCTATATAAAAAGGAAGAAATAATACATCCGTTTCTTTTCCAACAGTGGTCCAACTTTGAGCAATGCTGTGGAAACATACTTTACCCTTATGGTCATAGATGTGTGTTGTATAAATAGGTTTGAATGGCAGTTGGCTTTTCTACTTTTTCTATGATCAGGCAACCCTCTCCGTAATCTCTCTTAACTTCTGCACAGCCATTGACTGTCTGCGTTGGGTTTGATGAAGCTACAATGTTATTTTGGTCTCCAGCGGACAGATATTTGGCACAGCTTTTGACAGAAAAGCTATTTATGGTCTGTTGTTATTTTGGGTGTGTCTCATCTGAGGGATTCTTCTTCAATCGACATTCATGGTAACTGTGTATCACACAGTGGTTGTCAAGACCGTCTCAGTAAGGAACCCAGGGGGCCTCGTCACTGTCAGAAAATCTGCACCTTTGACTGGAATGTTAGCGGAAATTACTTGATTAAAACCTAAAAACACACACGTACGGTGTGGTTATACGTTTTTTAAATTCTGTGTCAAGTTGACTATTTGACATTTAATGTGGAATAGCGTTTGTTAGGCTTAAATGCCCGAGAAGAGCAGTCAATCACAACTCAGCCAAGAAGGAATAGTAAGAATTGTGTTGCTCGATTTGAAACATGGAGTGATATTGAAGGAATATCTCTTAGTGTTTAGTCTCACTATTTTATTTTCTCTCTCACACAGATTGCTATCTGCCCGTCACCTTTATGCCAGACTAGACCTGCTCTGATCAGAAAAGAAAATCCCCCACCCACCCAGACCTGAAACCCACCATGTCATAACAGCTGAAACTCCCACTCGCCCCTCTGACCCCTCCCTCCCCTCTGCGTCTCCCGTTCCCTGGGACGGTGACGCCAGCTTCCCTCCAGGAAGATGAACCACCAGCAGCCTCCCCACGGCGCCTCGGGGTCCGAGCGCGACCTCCACTCGGCCGCCTCGTCCGTCAGTCTGCCCTCCGGCCGAAAGACGCCCAAGAAGAGACGCCTCTCCCTCCACTCGCTCTTCGGGCGGCGGCGGCGCCCCGAGCGTGACCCCAAGCGCAAGTCCCGCGCCCTCCGCGGCGGAGGCGGGGTCGACGGGATCGCCAGCGTGGAGAGCATCCACTCCTCCGAGGCGGGCCACAAGGGTTACGCTCCCCCGGGGGTCCCCTCCACGTCCTCCTCCGCCTCCTCCGTGTCTCCGTCCTCGACCGGCGACCTGCTGGAGTGCCCGCTGTGCCTGCTGCAGCACGCCCGCGAGCGCTTCCCCGACATCATGACGTGCCACCACCGCTCGTGCGCCGACTGCCTGCGCCAGTACCTGCGCATCGAGATCTCCGAGAGCCGCGTCAACATCTGCTGCCCGGAGTGCTCGGAGCGCTACAACCCCCACGACATCCGCATGATCCTGGCCGACCGCGCCCTCATGGACAAGTACGAGGAGTTCATGCTGCGCCGCTTGCTGGTCGCCGACCCCGACTGCCGCTGGTGCCCCGCCCCCGACTGCGGGTAAGAACTTGACCGGGAGATGTGGCGTCTATGGGGCATGACACACTTTTTTGGAACAGCGAGTTCATGCACTTTAGCTCGGTAGTAGAACATTTGACTGCAGATGAAGGTTTGCATCACAGGTGCAACATTTTAATGGATGATCCGTTATGTCCGTTAAATGATTACAACCGAAGAGGTGACATTTCTGCACTGCACCCAAAAAAATGTTGGCCCTCGATCTCAAATAACCCCCCCCCCCACACACACACACACTGTTTTCCAGGTATGCAGTCATTGCCTTTGGCTGCGCCAGCTGCCCCAAAATCACGTGTGGCCGCGAGGGCTGCGGCACAGAGTTCTGCTACCACTGCAAGCAGCTGTGGCACCCCAACCAGACGTGTGACGCCGCCCGCCTGCAGAGGGCCCAGAGCCTCAGACTGAGGACCTTCAGATCCTCCTCCCTCAGCTACAGCCAGGAGAGCGGGGCCGCAGGTGCAGCACGCGCCCCAAAACAAACGCACCCTTTGTGTACTGATACATATACCAGATATATATCAGATTGAAATACACATGTTGAACCTGTGGCTCTGTTCTCCACCAGCTGATGACATCAAACCCTGCCCGCGCTGCGCTGCCTACATCATCAAGATGAACGACGGCAGCTGTAATCACATGACCTGCGCCGTGTGCGGCAGCGAGTTCTGCTGGCTGTGCATGAAGGAGATCTCTGACCTGCACTATCTGAGGTGAGACCCACACTCACCCACCCCTGTCAAAGACATTCCTGATGTTATCGTCAGTCATATCACTGACACTATTTCGAAGGCACACAAACAATGTATTGTTTTTAAAGAAGCTTAAACCGGTCTTACCTGTGACAAGACTCAAATGACCCATTGTCCAATCAGCATGTCGGTGGGTGTGGTGTTTCCAGTTAGGTGTGTGTGTGTGGGGGTGGGGGGTATATTCAGCTAGACAAACACATCGAGTCCTTCTGAATCCAGGTTTTTTTCAATTTAGTCATTTAGCAGAAGCTCTTATCCAGAGCAACTTACAGTAAGTACAGGGACATTCCCCCGAGGCAAGTAGGGTGAAGTGCCTTGCCCAAGGACACCATGTCATTTTGCACGGGCGGGAATCGAACCGGCAACCTTCTGATTACTAGCCCGATTCCCTAACCGCTCAGCCACCTGACTCCCTCTTTCCTCAGTTGTGTGTCCCCCCCCCCCCCCCCCCCCCAAAGACAACGCAGTCTAACCCAAACAACCCAAGCTCGTACAAACACAAACCCCTCCCCCCAGTCCCTCAGGCTGTACCTTCTGGGGCAAGAAGCCGTGGAGCAGGAAGAAGAAGATCCTGTGGCAGCTGGGCACGCTGGTGGGCGCACCCGTGGGCATCGCCCTCATCGCCGGCATCGCCATCCCCGCCATGATCCTCGGGATTCCCGTTTACGTGGGGAGGAAGGTGAGGTTCAGCCTCTTGGTGCCTGAGGATCAAATACGTCTGGTTCACTCAGTCAGGATCTTTTGTGTGTGTGGTTCATGTTGGTGGTTTGTGTTCATTGCTATGTTCCACAAAGTCTAAAACTGATTTAAAGATGACCGTCCACCTTAGAGCAGAGGCTTATTTGTAAATGATGTCCAGTCCTCTTGGTGTAGCCTACGTCAGTGTTTTATCAAAACAACACATCTGTCGTCTCTGTGGTTCGGACCACTGTCTTTTCTCCCTGCTTGTGCATCAGATTGCATGTTTTTCTAATGTTGAGCGGACTGGGGATTTGATTACTTTTGTAACTTGGACCAGCTGGGCAACCTCCTCCACATTCAGATTGATAATGGGCTAACCATCAATTGGCTCTGATCTGTCTTTCTGTTCCACATTGATAATGAGACATCCAGCCAGGGCCCAAGTTTCAAGTCATTGTGTGGCACTTAGATTTCTGTCACTAGCCTTTTTCTTACTTTTCAGAAATTTGAAATCTAAGGATGTGTTTAGGTATCCTATATGTTTTTTTTGTGGGCAGTTTGCCTCTTAACCTCTGGCTAACCTGCCCCTTTCCCCGCAGATTCATAATCGCTATGAGGGCAAGAACATCTCCAAACACAAGAGAAACCTGGTGATAGCGGGTGGTGTGACCCTGTCTGCCATAGTGTCACCAGTGGTGGCAGCCGTCACCGTCGGTCAGTCCATCATCTCGCTTTTCTCTCCCTCACCGTTAATGTCAACTTCTTTGTCTCTTTTTGTGAGGCATATTAGCTTGGAGACCATAAGTGTGTTTGTGTGTCTGTCCATAGGTATCGGTGTACCCATCATGCTGGCGTACGTGTATGGCGTGGTGCCCATCTCGCTGTGTCGCGGTGGCGGGTGCGGCGTCTCCACCGGCAATGGCAAAGGAGTTCGCATCGAGTTTGATGACGAAAATGACATGAACGTGGGCAGCGGGGTGGCAGCCACCGGTCAGTGTGTCCAATAATCATCTGAACCTCGTCCAGTACGCGTGAACTTCAAATCTATTCCTTGAGACAGTTTATTGAATTCTTTGTTTTAGTGATTTGTCCTCCCGTTTTTAAAATTATTTGTGGGTGCGTTGTGGTACAGTACATGGCCTTCCGTAGTGAAATGGGATGCCTCAGTTTCATGTGTTGGTCCAAGGAGTGACAGAATAAGGAGAACCTTTTGAACATGAGGAAGTATGAATAAAGAATGCAAGTATAATATAGGTATATTAAGATGTGCCTTTCCTCCACACTTACCAGACAGTCTTATGGATATTTTACGACTTGAAGTGGACCATGTTGTCTGTTCGCTACATCTCGCTCTCTCTCTCTCCTCTGGCCTTTCCCCTCTCAGCCCCTCTCACGATCCCCTTTTCTCCCTCCAATACAGATACCACCTCCGTCGCAGAGACGAGGCACAACCCGAGCATAGGGGAGGGCAGCGTGGGGGGCATGACGGGCAGCCTCAGCGCCAGCAGCAGCCACATGGAGCGCGTGGGAGCCATGCGGGACAACCTGAGTGAGAACGCCAGCACCATGGCCCTGGCCGGGACCAGCATTACCGGCAGCCTGTCAGGCAGCGCCGTGGTCAACTGTTATAACCGGTAAGAGAAGGGTGACGGTTATGATTAATGCCATGTAGAATGCAAATTGGGCTACCTATATCCCATTTTCATGAACGACTTACAAAGTGAAGGGTTGAGCTTGGTTGTGTATTTATGTGTGTAACACAAGACGGTGTACCCAATGTCTGTCTGTCTGTCTGCATCTGATAGGTTGGAGGTTCAGGCAGACGTGCAGAAGGAGAGGTGTAGCCTGAGTGGAGATTCAGCCACGGTCAGTCTGGGAACTAACAGTGACAACGCCAGCACAAGAGCCATGGCTGGTTCCATCCTCAATGCCTATATGCCTCTGGACAGGTCAGCACTGCCAAGCCCTCGCTTGACAAAGGACGACAACACATTCTTTTCTTTTTTTGTTACACTTCCAAAGTATGAGCACAGGGTCAAACCAATAGAAAAGCTACAGCAAGATAGGTCTCATTATTAACCTTTTATTTACATCGCCATTGTCAGCTCTAATGTGGTACATTTACATTTAGTCATTTAGCAGACGCTCTTATCCAGAGTGACTTACAGTAAGTACAGGGACATTCCCCCGAGGCAAGTAGGGTGAAGTGCCTTGCCCAAGGACACAATGTCATTTTACACGGCCGGGAATTGAACTGGCAACCTTCAGATTACTAGCCCGATTCTCTAACCGCTCAGCCACCTGACTCCCTGGTAGAGGTCCATTCTTGCTAAGAGTTGCTATTTGTGTTGTCGCCCCACAGAGATGGCGGCAGCAACCTGGAGGGCCAGGTGGACCTGGAGGGCCAGGTGGACCTGGAGGGCCAGGTGGACCTGGAGGGCAAGCAGGAGAGGAAGCTCCGCCACCCCAGCACCAGCAGCAGCCTGGACGACGCCAGCAGCAACGGCCCCGGGGGCGCCTGCCCCCCTGGCTGCCCTCACGACCCCAGCTGCCGCTGGACCAAGGAGTCGTCCACGTGCTCTGGCGGTAAGAAGAGCAAGGGCAAGCATCGGAAGAAATGCGGTGGCGGGAGCAAGATCGAGGAGACGCGGGAGGACGTTGAGGCCCGCCTGCTGGAGCAGCGCAGCACCAACTCCAGCGAGTTCGACTCGCCCTCGCTGAGCGGGAGCCTGCCGTCCGTAGCCGACTCCCACTGCAGCCACCTGTCCGAGTTCAGCTGCTCCGACCACGAGTTCCCCCGCCCCCTGCCCCCCAGCCTGGAGCCCTACCCACGCCTCCCCATCGCCCCTCCGGATGCAGGGGTCACCCTGCTGGCTGAGGTGGAGAACGACCGACTGGAGACCTTTCCAGTCCTGAGAGGTGGCCCCACCTCCCCATCACCACCACCCCTCCCTGGTTACCCAGAGGGGGTTGGTGGGACTCTTCTCTTCATTGCCGAGGAGAACATTGGGTTGATTTGGGACAGTGAGCCCCTTGACTCCCTGGTTTTGGAAGAGGACCTGAAGGAGAATAATAATAACGACACCACCACAGCATCTGTGGTTCACCAGCAGCCTGCAAGCCCAGCCAGGAGTGGCTGTATTCAAACGAATATTTAGAGTCACTACACACACACTGACTTGCCTCGGATGCTAATGCTAACGGCTAACCTCAACCTAGCTGTGTCTGTGAAACTGTGCTACTTCTCACAGCTAACCTCAAGCCCTCCGTATAGAGGGAGTGCATCGCACACTCACTGCATTGGGGAGGTCAACCGTCTTGGTGATTGATGATTTGTCAGCTGTGGAAACAAGAATGTTGTGGGAAAAGTTAAGGTATTTGTGATACGGCAGAGATTAAAATGAGATGAAAATGAAAGACGAACCCAGTGAGGTCAGAGCTAATTGGTTATCTGTTCCGACAAGGGGCGGGACTAGCTTTTGGGCGTGGGAGGTCCCAATGGCAGGACTGCCAGTCAGCTAATGCAAAGCCCCTCTCCATCTACAAGGCCATTGGTTGACACAATAGCTGGAGCACTATAGCTCTATGAATATTGAATGTACTTTGGCAGGTTTGAAGCAGGATTTATGTGGGGATGTAGCAGAAGACAGAAGAAAAGAGTTCAGTTTGGAATTACAGAGTGTGTCCACTTAGGAATTTCATTCTTTCAAAACACCGGCATGATGCCACAAATCCCAGATCAATCCCAGGATCCTTGTGTTGACCTGTGAATATGCCATAAGAAGATTAGATGGGTCACAGAAGTACGATAGAAATTCTAATCTAGACGTGCATCTGGCGTACAAGTTGAAGGTGTTTAGTAACTGATAGGATTTGAGAACTGATGACACTGTGGTCCACAACTGTGCCACCTGTCAAATCAAAGGGTGAATGTCAGTAGCCAATGATTAGTCGTTTCCTGCTCAAAAGGCCTTTAAGGGCTCATTGAACTTTTGGATGATTAAATTGAGGAGATTATACAAAAGTAGGCAGACTTTTGAGCGTTCACCTGAAAGTGTGATCAGAAAGCACCACAGCATAAAGGAATATGAAACTTTCTATTAAAGCTCATCAACGTGTCAATAACCTAAGAGGGACCATGCAATAGTCATATTTTCATGACGTTTCCATGATTACTTTTTTTAAAATTATGTAGTATTTTTTGTTTATTTTAGAGGACATGTTTTTTTTTCTAATTTTTGGTCCTCTGTAAGGTCCACCAGTGTTATGTGATGGTAGAAGCCCCTAGGGCCAAGTCAGCCCTAACCCACATGCATACTTCTATAGATATGAGATGACTAGACAGACAGGATGGCAGACATTCTGTCTTGCCTGTCAGATGCTACTACCATCTTGATTAACCCTATCCTGCCCTTCTCAGATCCACACAAGTGGAAAGCTTGTCTGATTTGGGTAGGAGTTGATTGCCATTTTGTAAAAGACGACCAAATGTTTATCATCCTTTTCAACAAGACAGATCAAAGCAGCTCCAAGCTGGATGAAAGAGTAATGAGAAATATTCTTGGACTAAGCTGAAATGTGTCTACGACCTAGAAGAACCATATGGACCTGCACTGAAGACAGGCTACATTCAGTTATTCAGATTATACATTTGGATTGCTTGATTGACATATGGAGAATTGTCAAACAAAATAAAAAAAAAGGTTGACTCATTTGTCATTTGGTGAAAATGTTATATTGGATCTTTCTAGGTTGTAGATGAAATAATGTTTATGGATGTCATGTACAGTATTAATGGTGCCTTTAAAAATATATTTTCCTCATCGTCAGGCCTGGTTTAGTGTTTGTCCATATTGCTGCTTCTTGACCTGTTGTCTCAGATGTCCACAAAGAAAACTGCATGGTCATTGGGAGGTCTTGAATCCGGAGGATGAATGTTTTCTCAAATTTGGTAGTTTAGACTGATGCCCTGCCTCACCCTTACCTAATGTGTATACACACACACACATCCATCAGACCTGTAATTGGTCCATGCTGTAACTGAGGTTAGAGAGGGCAAGGTCAAAAGAAGTAATCTGCACTGAAGTTCATGTAGCTGACCTGAACCCTTTGATTCCAGGATATCGAGCTTACGCTAAATTCAGACTTTTAGACACTTTCAAAGAGAACACTTTTCCAAAGCCTGTGACAAGACTGTTGAGAACTGTTTGCACTGGTATACCCCAGTTTCATTACATTTATGCAGTCATCACATGCTCACTATGTATTCTAGCCAAGTGAAAGAGGGGGGGGGGTGGCTAAAACAAACTGCAGTGATACAACAAAACCAAGCAACCAGACTGTTGGTGGCTGGCTCAAGTGGGGGAATAGGCTGGGTCGGTGTATGGCTTGTTCTGCAGATTAATTCAGTTAATTTCCCGTCCACAGTGGTGCTGCTTAATAATCAACTCTTAAATGGTTCGGTGCCGCAAGGAGGACTTTATTAGCTTCCTAAATTTCTGTAATTCATTGTATTTTTTGAATACTTGTGCCAGGTCTGATTTCGTACCTGCGCAGGAGAGATGTACTTCATTTGTTTGTTACTCATTTTTGCTTTACAATATGCATATCTAAAAAAATAAACAGCTGAATCAAGCAGTGTGGACAATTTCTGAAAAAGAATTGAGATTGTGATGCAGAGAATTGGATTTTGGAGAATGATTTTGTGTCAATGATATAAACATGCTGAAGAGTTTAAGGTGTATATAGTAAAAAGCAGAATTACCTTAATGTCAGTTTAGTCATAAAACAACTTCAAAGAAAAACATCCAAATTGCTTAAGGAATTGATTCAGAACATGCAAGCCATTGCATGTAGATTTTGTAAAGTCTACCCTGGCCACTAAGGAGGCAATATTTTACAACAAACCAATAAATACTGTATAAATGTATATACCATACAATTGTCTTGGTCACATTCAAGATTGAAACAAGATTGGTTGATCTGTCACTTATATCCACTTGTGTTTAGGTCACTGATTGGGTCTGACCAACTTGAAACAATTTTTCCCTTTTCAAGAATCCAGAATTGATCGATGAATCAAGAACTTATTTCAAGAATCATACACATAAGGATTTACTGATTCACGGATTTCACAAATCTGTCAATTGAGTTTGAATATTGATAAGGCACACACCTCTTTCTACGTGCATCTGGATACTGCTTGTATTTCACAACTATTTTCCAAGATGTACTTTCACGATGTAAACAATTGGCTTGCAGCGTTGCTGTTTTATCTATCACATCCACCAGGGGGGCTGTTTATGATCATGCTAAAGGAAAAGCTGCCTAGCTGTCTGAAAAACAGACAAGTTACAGTGCCGCTTGTCTGCCCAAGAGTTATGGAAAAATATTCCTGCTTTTTGGGACAAAATATTTGTGACTCTTAAAAAGCAGAGCTAGTCTATTGAAGATGACATCCTTTATCTTTGCCCAAAACTGGCAATTTCCATGGTGGGATGAGTGTGTTGGCGTGTACAGCTCTTCTGTGGGTCCTGCCCAGGAGTCTATTGTGTTAGTCTTTCTTCTCTCAATCTCTTCTTTCTTTTTCTGGAGCCTCTTCAATTCTGATGAGAGGAAGGGGAGATATAAATATGCAATGTTAAAATATTAAACATTCACTCCAACTAAGGACATATTGGTCACTGATATTCTCCATGGTTACAAAGGACACAAAGAACATACCACAATTATGATGCCAGAGTACAGTGAACCAAAGTGTGTGTGCATTCCTATACATAGTGAGTGTTTCAACGCCTGCTGTGCGTGTGTCTGTGTTATAAAACCTCTAACACTGACACAGTAGTGAGCGTGTTATGTTGGTTCGTCCTGTAGTTAGGTTCACCTACCCTGGGTTTGTCTGTTGCACCGTCCATCAGACTCTGTCGAAACAGGCCAGTCACAACCTCAAGCTCCTGTTCCGCTTCCTGGACATGAGGATCTAACTGTAGCACTTCCTGTAGGTCATTAGTGGCAGCCAGATAGTCCTGTGCATTATCCCACACACCAACAGATAGATGAAGTTACAGTGCACAACTATGTACACACACAAGCGAAGAGCGCTTGGGATGTAGACATACTGTACATGCATGCACAACACATAAAATCACCTGTAAACCCTTATGGGCCAGTGCACGTCTGTAGAAAGCCTTCTTATTGGTTGGCTCCAGCTGTAGGGCGGAGTCACAGTCCTGTCTAGCCTCTTCACAGCGGTCCAGTCTCAGGTAGCAGATGGCTCTGTGTGAACGGATACAAAGAACTGAAGCTAAAATAGCATTTATTAGGTCCTTATGTGAACTCTACTCTTGATTCATCAGTCCTTTTTTCCATTCCAAAATATAGGCTATACATTTGAGAGTGAGAGGTAAGGATAGCTGAGGTAAAAGATTTTACTTGGGCTTACACTACCCTATACTATTAAAACATTATGGTGTGTAATTCATGGTGTGTAAACAAAAAAAGGTTGCTTTTCTTATTAACGTAGAGACTGCAGTATGTCCTACAGTACCTATTTGTCAAGATGGAACATTCACCGGGCTTGATCTGAAGGCACTCGTTGTATTTTTCCAGGGCCTCCTGGAAGTGGCCTTTCCTCACTAGGTCATTCCCCGCCTGTTTGAAGGATGTGAAACAAGCCTCTTGTTTTTTGGCTGCAGAGGGGAGATGAGAACAACATGTCAAAAATAGAGCCAATCAGCAAAAGGACGTATTGTGCCTGTATGAGAATTTCTGTTTTGAGGTTTTTCTTCACAGTGCATCTGGCACAAACAAGAAACATTCCTATCAACCCTCCGGAATGTTCTCAAGTTTGATTAAAATAAATCAATAAATCATGAGCAGAATTAATGGCTTCAGTGGAAAATCGACTTCCTCTGCTTACTTTGGGGACACACACTCACCCATGGACACTAAGTGTGTGACAAAATTAAGTCATTACTTATAATATGTGAGATGATAAGGTTCAGTGTGAGACATATTATAAACTGTTCATATGGTGGCTCACCGGTACGTTTGCATACCATATGGGCTGAGCCCACAGCGGCCCAGGTTTGACTCCTTGGACATTTGTGCATGTCTTCCCCACTCTCTCTCCACTGTGTATCTCATACTTTCACCGTCAAATGAAGCATGAAAAGGCCACAAAAAAGGCTAATGTGTGATTTTTGTACAATTGAAATAGCTTGGACTCTACATAGCTGCTCTTTCCATTCCCCGAGTGAAATTTCTTACGTTTGGTGTGTCGTTCAAATATCTTATCCAAGTGTGATAGCCGACCAGTTGGGGACGGTGAAGACAGGACTGTGGCTCATTCTTTAGACTTTTTAACTGTACATATACTGTAATATACTGTACCACCTACCTTTTCTATATCTGCAGGTATGTTATAAGTGTGTTCAATCAGTAATTGTGTACTATTCAGAGATATGTTAATAAGCTGTGTTTTGTGTCATTCGCTTCTTCCGAATGTATGTGTGTGGATTATGTAGGGCCTCTCAGCTCCATTCTTCAGCCAACCAGTAGGAAACATGAGCAAGGTTGTTCCATTACAGCACAGCTGTTCTGTGACTATCCGGTTACACTCTGCATTATTAATTGAGTCTGAATACACTGTTGTCAGAAAGAGAGCTTACGCTGCCATTCACCTGATTCTCTGTGGCACAATCATTTTCTTATTTCATTATTTGTTCAAGTGCCCACACCGCTTGTAATGCAATCCAAAATGAAGAGTGTGTGAGAGTGACTGTGTCTGGCTGTGTGCTGGAGGTGCTCTATCAGACCGTTTCACTGTGCGCCAATGTAAACAGATAACATGGCTGACCTTCCTTCTGTGCAGCACGGGCCTCGTTGAGCTTGGCACTGTGGGGCTTCTCTTGGCGGTGCTGCTGGGCCGACAGAGGGACCAGGGGGATCTCTGGAAGCTGATCTCTCCAATTCGGACCATCTTGCTCTATGAGCATCTTGGTGATCCTGGGACACACACACACACGATCCATTATGGAGGCTCATGTTTCCTCAGAAAAACCAGTGTAGACAAGCGTATTAAAGCACTTTTGAATCAGTCTATTGAACGTAGCGAAATCGACGCAAAATATAACGTTGTCAACGTCATTTGTGACATTACAATCAATTCCAATGCCAAGTTTTTCACATTGACCAATGAGAATCCCCCATCGCACCCTTAATTGTCTGTGAGACTAATCCGATTGGTGCCCGGCTCACCTGTGAACGCTGTCATGGGCAGCCTGCGTCCCTGTGTCAATCTGCAGCACAGTCTTGTAATCCACATAGGCCTTACGGTAGCGCTCCAGTGACTCATAGGCCATGGCCCTGCGCAGGAGGGCTTTCAGGGAGAAGGGATGTAGCTCCAAAGCTCTGGGATGGGTAGGTAATAGGATCAGAGAGGAGGGTGAGCGACATGGAGGTTATGTACAGTAGTAGGGCGGGAGAGTATCAGAGAGAGAGAGAGAGAGAGAGAGAGAGACTCCCAGCCTGCTGTTGGTCACATCGTGTGCCAGGTGGTTGGAGACTTAGCCTCACTGAGCCTGGAACATGTGAGATTGAGCGTGCATTGAACATGTGCATAGCTTGCGAGTGCCGTTCCCGAACTTGCGAGTTTGAGGGTGTCTCTGACTACATCTGACACCCACTACCCACACACACTGATGTTTTGTTTCATATGTGTATTATCAGATGTATATGATTACATATGACAAACTACGCTTGGTTTTCAACAAGAACATATTTACTAACAACACCCTATTTTCTCTCTAAAACAATTACACTTGGGTTTGCCTTGGGGTTTTGCCAATACACCTCTAGGTAAGCACTGCCCAATCTACATTCATTTAGACTAGTCAGTACTGGGTGGATGTGTTGGGTTGTCGCCTACATCAGTGTCTAGAGGGTGAGCGCTTGATAGTAGAGCGGTACACACAAGTGAATGAAACTCCCTTTCATGGCACTGGCCAAGTTACTGTAGCTTTCAGGTGGGAACGTTGAGTGTCTCACCTGGTACAGTCACTGATACAGTCTACGCTGTTGCCATCTTTCAGGTGGCAGGCAGCTCTGTTGGAGTGCAGGATAGACAGGTCCTCTGGGCTGTCCACCTCTAGAGACACAAAATGACACTTCTATTTTCTTCTGACTACTGGAACTGCAGAGGTTAGTTCAAGGCTAGACTAATTTATCAAGTGGGTTTAGTAGTATTACTAGAAGTGGACAAACAACAACACCCTACTAACTTCCTAAGTGATTGTTGGACTGCAGCTTTTTAAATGGAGTAGTCAGTTATTTGGAAAAAGGCCTTCTACTGCTCTTTCTGTTGGAAGCACACACTGCAGCTTTAGAATGCCTGTTCGACCATCAATCACTCCACGCTAAGCCAACCCTGTCTGTCTTGGCTATGTGTGTAGATTTTAAAATCTAAGCCATGAGAATAGTCTTTCGTGCAAATGCTTTGAAGCTCATGAGAGTGCATGAATATATTTTAGGGTAAATGGTTGGAGAATATTGGTGCAATATGTGTACTCTTTCGTAATTTACCTTGAGTATTTGCTACATCACACAGTATGCTGCAGTCACTATGGAAACCAACCCACTAGTCCTAGGCCCAGAAGCCCTAAAGCTGAACTTGCATCTGATACCCCTCGACTTTCTGACACTAGCCTCTAAAAGAAACTGGATATTTACAGAGGTAATATTCTGTGTCTGCCAGAGCTAACTTTCTGTCATAATCCATTATTGACTCATTATTTCAATGTCTAAATGAAGCTCATTGACCCTAAAAAAATATATAAGGTAGGCCTTGGTAGAAAGGGGTCTACCTATTTTTTACATAAATAAAAAACAGGGTTTCGTTTCTTAAAAATGTTGGACACTACAGGTGCAAACCAACTATATATCACATAAGGCAAGTATTGACTGAAGTATAACAACATTCTAAAATGCAGTCAATTTAAAACTTCTCAGTTGTGCTGATTCACCTGCATCAGAACATCCAGAAATGGCTTGGGTGTATTTTTCCACTGCATCTCCAAACTGTCCATTTTTGAAAAGATGGTTCCCTTCATTTTTCAGGCGTGCCAAATGGGGTGGCAGGGCACCTGCAGGGGCATCCAGGTAGCTGGTGTCCTCAGCTACCCTACATTTGTTGTCTTGACTTTTCTTTTCCCCAACTTGACCCGCCGTCTTCTGGTTTCCATTGGCCACGGTGGCCGCCTTCTCTGGAGGTCTCTGCGCTCTGGGCTTCTCCGTGCTGCCTGCCCTACTACGTGTTCTGTTCCCTGGGATGGTCTGCTCGGCTTTAGTCCCCAGTCCATCTCCTTGGCCCGGAGGCCTCTCCTGTGTGTTCCCCATAGCTGCACTACTCGCTGCAGAGTGTCAAAAGCTCGCTCACTCCTTCCCTCCTCCACCCTCTCCTTCTCAAGCTGAAGCCTAATTGGCTGAAAGAATTCTGTCAGACACACCCCCATTGGAGGTGTCAGCAGTGACATCATGAGTGGAGCGGGGGGGGGGGGGGGGGTGTTGTTGCATTGCAGTGCCGCAGAGCTAAAGAGATAGGGACACTGGTCTGACTGGTGTGTTCAATGAGGAAAAAAATAATATAAACACGGACACTGTATGTATTCAGCTTTATTTTTTTCTACACTATTTCTATCTATTCTACTTTGTAATGTCTTGCTCTCCTGCACAACACCTAAGGCATATCATTATTCATGTATGTACTCACTTGGAAGCGTTGTGAATTAACCAACGACACATGTCCAAATGTTTAAAACAGGTTAACTGAATCTTATACACATATGTATATATAACTATATTCTGTTATATATTCAGCAAGGTTTCGAACCACATCAGCCAAAACTAACATACCATCATTAAATCATTATTTATCTCTAATTAGATTAAATATCAATGTAATATAGTAATATCCAAGCCACCAGAATGGTGATACCAGCACTAACCAACTACTGTAGAGTATGTTATGCCACCAGGTTATAAAGTGAGGTGTACATTATAAAAACTACCAACTTCAGGTCAATACAATTAAAAGTCGAAATAAGGTATTTTTATATGCTCTTTCAAAGGTTCTGTCCTGAAATACAGCTACATTCATGGTCAACATCCTCAAGGTTTGAGAAGTCAGTAAGAAAAAAGAAAATTATTTTATTTGCAATCTTCTTTGTTAAACAGACAATTGAGTTGCAGTCCTAATTTATTCACACTGTGATACACAAATACTACATAAGAAATGGAGAAATACACATCCCAGTCACCGTGCGTCAAACACAACCACTGGAATTTAAGTTAAGGACTTCAACAAGAAAAATGAAATAATAAACAATGAACATGAACCTTTTCAAAAATGTTAAGAGAAAACTGATACACTCACAGAAAGTAACAATTGTCTCAATACCTCAAAACATGTTGGCCTAAATTGCCTCCTGATTATGCTTCACCTATTTTAGCTTGAGTACTGGCTTCAGGTATGTAGTTATGCTGGCAAAAGCAAGTTAGAGTGTGGGAGGCTGTGTGACACTGCATGATGGGTAGAAATTGAAAGCAGACTGGAAGTATTACCAACCTTGTGCATTGATGGTAAACACAACATTGTGCAGCACAACATTAAAAACGTGTCTCCCCAAAACTTCCCGTCTGCACCTAAAGGAAGTGATGTATTTTCCAGCCTTAATAATGCTACTACGAAGCAGGATTTGGGGCTTAGTGAGGTAACTTCAAAGTGTAACCTTAACTGGAACACAACATACTCCAGAACTGTTGAAAAGGATACATCTCTTTGTTCTCTTCTTGTACATGATTCTGTATCCACACTCTCTGCATCGGATAGGATCACGAGCCTTTATTTCATTCTCTGTATGGCATTCTGTTTGAGGGGGAAAGGTCGATGGCATTATATCGTTTATCAGGGTTTTCCATAATAGATTTTACCCTAGTACGTCATCTATGTTACACATTCTGTTTCCTTTAGACAGTATCTTTAGCTCAACACTCATTAATAAGTCACTTTTGGTCCAAGACTGATGTCCCCAGGACAAATCCAAATAGCAGACATTACCTCCACATATGTATATCATGGGTTGCTGTTTTGGCGGTTGCACGTCTTTAGGCGGATCCATACTTGTTTCTAGTAGACATCACAGGAGATAACTTACTAACACGTTACAATCAGTACAGTAATACAAGATCACAGACTGCAATTGAGTCAAGTTAGCTGGCAGTCTTTACGTAAATAGCTAGCTAGTGTGTCTAACCAACAAGGCTGAGTGATGGCATGTGATAATAAGAGCTGAGGTTGGCTTTGATGTATGCGTAGCAACACACCATTGTTTTTATTGATGGTTTTCCACACGTAGATAAGTGTTATCTGGCAAGCTAGCTACTATTCCACAAATTTTTATGTATACATTTGGCTAGCCCAGTATCTCACCTTAGCTTGCAAGAAAAGTTCTAATATATTTGTATTTCATTAATTTAAGATTGTAAATCCAAAAAATGTAAAAGTGTACACAAAAACAATTACTTTCACCATAACTCACCAGTGTATATACTTTATGGCTAGCTTAATACGTTTATTTTGTTGTTTCATCACCAGTGCACACGAGAATGCGTAGCTAGTTGGCAGGCTCTTTCACGTCGCAATAAAGTGACTTGTGATTGGTTTCTGAATCCTGCTCTGCTATTGGTCCACAAATCTCTAACATGTTGGATACTAATATTAGCACACTTTATAGCTTACCACAGTATATACAAAAAAAATTTTTTTAACTTAAAAATACTTATATTGTTTTTATTTATCTACACAAAAAAGCTTAAAAGTTGTTTAACGTGGTACTCCAGATCATTAGAGGGCGCTGCTGGTATTCCAAAATTGGCTGCATACAAATTCCCATCGCGCACGCCCGATTAAAAGAAATTCCAGCTGAGTGTTGAGTTTTTGAAAACAACGACAAGACAGGGCCGACAATGTTAATACTGTAATTATTGTCTAACGGTTTGGTGGAATTAGTCATTTACCAACGTTTGTGAACCCCAAACAGATCTCCCGACATTCCAAAACATGGAGCCCACAGCCCCCAAAAGGTGCGTGGTTGTTATTCGATTTAACGAGTCACATAGTACAGCTGCTAGCTAGCTAAGCTTGACTAAGATCGCGGCACTAATTGTCAACTTCTCTGTGAAGCAACACTTTATTAATTCAAACTAATAACAAGCTAGCTGGCTATAAAGGAGATTATAGTTCTACGAGCAAACGCGACACCTCTAAATAAATGCAAGTTACCAAACTATAGCACTCTTGCAATTACAGACACTAAACTGATTAGCTAGCCATAACTGTAATGTTTGGCTGATCACAACACAATAATGTGGTACAGTAGATACTAGTTGCCACTCCTGTAGCCAGATCGTATTGGAGAGGCTCTGTGGTCAGTCTGTCCGGAAGTTTTTGACTAGATAGCTTAATGAAGAAGTTAGTGAAAATGAATAAATATAATAGGAATATACTCACAGGCACTAACTTTTGTATCTGCTCTTTCACAGTAAGCTGAAAAAACTGAGTGAAGACAGTTTAACAAAACAGCCAGAAGAAGTTTTTGATGTTCTGGAAAAACTTGGAGAAGGGTGATGATTTTCTTCCCTTACTGTGTAATTTGTATTATGGGTTTACAAGAGTTTATACACAATAAATAGTCATTTTGAAGTCCCAGAGGCTAATAGATAGTGACCATCAGGTGAGAAAGTATATATATATATATATATATATATACAAAGATTTTTATTTAGCGTCATTGTCTGTTTCTAGCTCCTATGGCAGTGTGTTTAAAGCCATCCATAAGGAGTCAGGGCAAGTGGTGGCCATCAAGCAAGTGCCTGTGGAGTCTGACCTGCAGGAAATCATCAAGGAGATCTCCATCATGCAACAGTGTGACAGGTATGGATGGGTGAAGACGACAGGGGTAAGAGGGGGAGCATGAAGGTGTTGTAGTAAAAGAGGGAGACTTTACAGATGGGGGTGGTGGGGGGTCGTACTTAATGGGAGTGGCACTGTAGTCAACATTAAGTTTGTGGCATTACTTACACTAGTATGGAACGACAACTCTACCAACCCATATCAATCCAAGACCAATACCAATATGAACTAGACACTGTAGGCACACTGACAAATAATATATATATATTTCGATTTGTTTGATATCTTTTTCATGCTGTGGTGGTCCAGTCCCTATGTGGTGAAGTACTATGGCAGTTACTTTAAGAACACTGACCTGTGGATTGTCATGGAATACTGTGGAGCTGGCTCCGTCTCTGACATCATCAGGCTGCGCAATAAAACGGTAGGCTTCTACATGAGGGGAAACGGGTGCGACTGCAAACAAGTACATGAAATATGACCTCACACAGGAAGATTGTGCGTATTTAGAAGTGTAACAACGCCAATGACTGATTCCTGTTGGAGGTATAGACCGGTGTCTTTAACAGTAGTATTCCCTCCTTTCCCCTCGTTCATCCTGCGTCGCACAGCTGACTGAGGATGAGATAGCGACCATCCTCAAGTCCACCCTCAAGGGTTTGGAGTACCTCCACTTCATGAGGAAGATCCACAGAGACATTAAGGCTGGCAACATCCTCCTCAACACGGAGGGGCACGCCAAGCTGGCCGACTTTGGAGTAGCCGGGCAGCTAACGGTACACGCGTATCTTCCTTAAGCGTGCTTGAAGACCAGCAGGTCTGTGGTCCGTGATGGTGATTGTGTGTGTTTGGTATTCCCTCGGTGTAAAAGGACACCATGGCCAAGAGGAACACGGTGATCGGCACGCCCTTCTGGATGGCCCCCGAGGTGATCCAGGAGATCGGCTACAACTGCGTGGCAGACATCTGGTCCCTGGGGATCACCTCCATAGAGATGGCGGAGGGAAAGCCGCCCTACGCAGACATCCACCCCATGAGGGTGAGGTTGGGTTGGAGGAGGGGAGGGGGGGTTGGACATGGTGAATCACCTTAGTAGAGCCTAGGGTGAGCCAGATGGGTAGGCCGCTACTAATGCTTTTGTGAACAAATATTAGACGTTTGGGTTTAAGGTACTTGGCATTAGACTACATCCTCATAGCTATAAATTCAGTTTTAAGTTGAGTTCAGTTCTGATGTCTGTTTTTATGTATGTAACTAATTGTGTTTTTTCCCCCCCTTCTTCGTCTTAGGCTATCTTCATGATCCCCACAAACCCCCCTCCCACCTTCCGGAAGCCTGAGCTGTGGACCGACGAATTCACCGATTTTGTCAAGAAGTGTCTGGTGAAGAACCCTGAGCAGAGAGCCACTGCCACCCAGCTCTTACAAGTACGGGACGCACAAACTCCCTCAACTCACACATAAACCCTCCATCACTCACACACACACACACGTTTACTTACCATACCTCTGTTGCCGTCCCGCCCGCCCAGCACCCGTTCATCACCAACGCCAAGCCGGTGACCATCCTGAGGGACCTGATCTTGGAGGCCATGGAGGTGAAGGCCAAGAAACAGCAGGAGCAGCAGAGAGAGCTGGAGGAGGAGGAGGAGAACTCCGTACGTGGCGTGGGCCTCTTCTCTGACACCTCACCCGCCTCACCTTGTATCTGTACACGGAAACAACAGTCTATATCCTTAGACCGGAACGACGCCATGTTAATCGGTGTTCTGGCTTTTCCACTCTATATGGGTGGAGCCTGTTATTTACATACGAATAGTTTGTGCGGTTAACACTGCTGGTTTGTTGATCATCTGAAAGAGTGATCGTGATGCCATGTTTAAGTTCCCTCACTTCCATCAACATGACGTCAAAAAGATGATAGGCGTGCCTGTCGTGTCTGTGGCCGGTACATGGGAGACCCTCAGCTCTCTCCTCGAGTGGGTTTTGTGAACGTGACGTCTACTGGACGGTCTCCTTCACCTTGACAAGCCCGGGCGTCCATGTTTGCAGGAGGAGGAAACGGAGGTGGACTCCCACACCATGGTGAAGTCGGGCTCCGAGGGGGCGGGCACCATGCGCGCCACCAGCACCATGAGCGACGGGGCCCAGACCATGATCGAGCACGGCAGCACCATGCTGGAGGCGGACCTGGGCACCATGGTCATCAACAGCGACGACGAGGAGGAGGATGAAGACGAAGGCTCCATGAGGAGTGAGTGGGAACGCGGCGCTGTGTTAAGATCTCGCCTCCCCTTAACCCTCAGCTACGTTACGTGGCCACTTTTACCTTGAACTAAATATGTTGTACAATGCCGGGTATAAATACAGACGGTCTCTTTGGATAAAAGCGCCTGCAAAGTGAATAAAGGTAAACGTACATTGACACATATTTAATAGACGCTTTATAACATGAAATCAGGTTTTGTCTCAGATTTATTCCCAACAGACGTCTAGACAATTTTTTTGATACACATTCAGACAAATCCTTCCATGTTGTGTTTTCACTCAGTTCCTATAGCATCACTTGATACCCATCACAAGGCTATTTGGTTAATGTTGTTTCGAATGTTTCCCCACCCCCTCTTTCCAGGACACACCACACCCCAGCAGCCGCTACGCCCGTCCTTCATGGACTACTTTGACAAGCAGGACTCAAACAAGGCCCAGGAGAGGGAGAACTACAACCACAATCAGCCCCAGGAGCCCTACCACATAGCCAAAAACGTTTTCCCAGACAACTGGAAGGTCCCACAGGATGGAGACTTTGACTTTGTGAGTTACCAAATCTCTCTCTCGCTCTCACTCTCTCTCTCTTGCTCTCACTCGCTCTCCCTCCCTCTCTCTCTCTCAGCGCACGCATGCCTACGACCCTAATATGCACTCCCTCCGCATGTATGTGTGTAAGCAGTTGAAGAACCTGGACTTTGAGGAGCTGCAGCTGCGCCTGAGCGCGCTGGACCCCATGATGGAGCGGGAGATCGAGGAGCTGAGGCAGCGCTACACTGCCAAGAGACAGCCCATCCTGGACGCCATGGACGCCAAGAAACGACGGCAGCAGAACTTCTGAGACTCGCCGGTTTTCTTCTAGCGCGTTCCTGACCATGGTGCTGACTTGTGAGAGCTGGCAAGGGAAAAAGAGGATGTTTGCCATAGAGTTTGTGGTTGTGCCCGAAACTAGAACATATTGATGCCTTTGACGAGCCCCCTGTTTTGACTTCCATTAACTTGGTTGCCATGATTATAGTCCAATAGCATTCCTCCACTTTCTTAATCATGTCCGATTACTAATAGCTGTAGGCCTGGACTCTCATGTCCCTACATTTAGTTTCTGGTCAACTGGTCACCATGAAGTCTGTTTCACTTGATTCCAGGGCTGTGGGTTTTTTGTCTTTAAGTCATGTCTTCTTAGTCTTGACCCAGGAATGTACTGGTTTGGACAAGTCCCCTTCTTGGTCAAAGGCATGGCTCTTTAAAAGTCTCCATGAAAACAAAGCAAAGGGACAATATTAGTTTTGTAACTGACATTCCACCAAACTAGAAGCAGCAGGGGTACTGTAGACGAGTAAAGACGACATAACCAAGCTTTGACAATGTTTGGTAAAAGCTGTGGAGGTTTGTCCACAACCAAAGACTATCGTGAAGAGAATGCCTTAAAGGGAGGAGTATTAAAGTAATGGACGTATGTAATTTACCCTTAATGAGAAATCATGCTGTTGAGTACTATTGAATGATCCCTATCTACAACCTAATTATGGGAATTGAGGGAAGGGATAATGCATGTCTCATTTTGATGGACCATGAAGTTAAATCTCGGTTAACAATATTATTTTCTTTGTATACTTTTCTATCATCTTCAGTTGGCTGTTTCAAAAAATCTGTATACTTAAGTTTGTCATAAAACATAATCTGGCATGTCAACCCAAGTAGTTTACTTAGTTTTTCAGCAAATATAGAAGATGGAACTGGCTGTCTTCAGTTGTGTCAGTGTTGGAGGCCATACTAAACATTTCATGACAGACGATATTGTCAGTTGAAGCTAGAGATTGTGCTAAAGGCTCTTAATGGTGTTCAAATTGCTGTAAATTAATCATTAATGTTTCGTGTAATACGCCACATGACCTAAAAATCTAGAACCAAATATCAATGAATTAACTCAGTTCATAAGCAAATGCAGTAATACATTGATACTGACATTTGACAATCATTTAATACCATTATGTGTTGGTTTTAAAATGTATAGAATTTTCTGAATGTAAAGGTTAGAGACTGGTTAAATAAGGCATGGTGGTGTAGGACAACTCACTTCACTTCTTGGAGTAAACCTTGGTGAGCTTCTAGACAGATCCTACTTCAAAAAGGATTTGAGTTGCAGTTTGGCTATGTGTATTTAAAATGTTATGTTGCTTTGTAATGTTTTTGTTTGTTGGTAATGACACTACAGAATGGTCAGAAATCTATTTTTAAATACACATCCTATCAGTCAAACTTGTTAAGCCTATTGCGTAGTGGCATAGTTCCATTTAAAGTCTAACAAGTAACTATTAACTCTGGATAAGAGCGTCTGCAAAAAAAAGGACTAAATTAACATAAACGAAGGTTATATTCTGCTGTAATAGTTTTTTGCATTTATCCTCATATATTTACACAATTCAGGCAACATATAAGGACTGAGTTGAATGTAACCTATTGCTTTCTAACTTATTGTTTCAAAATGTTATGTTTGGAATGTGTAGGAAATAAAGTAACTACAACATATATACTTTCTAAAGATGTGTGCTTTAGCAGTCATTTATGTAAGCCTTTGGCTTTTGGAATGTTCTGGATGGACTGAGGTGTCTCCTGCACATATTCACTGTAAAATGCCCCCAGAAAACAAACCCCAACTGTGGGGGACTGTGTGTTACTTGTCTCCCAACCCTTTCCTGGATAACCCTTGTTCTGAAGCCTCTCCTCTGCTCCAGGGATATTTCGTTTCAATAACATTTGCTTAAATCACCCCTCCTTAATAAGGGTCTTGTCACACAGGAGTCAGGTGGCTGAGCGGTTAGGGAATCGGGCTAGTAATCAGATGGTTGCTGGTTCGATTCCCAGGCCTTGCCAAATGATGGTGTGTCCTTGGGCAAGGCACTTCACCCTACTTGCCTCAGGGGAATGTCCCTGTACTTACTGTAAGTCGCTCTGGATAAGAGTGTCTGCTAAATGACTAAATGTAAATGTCTTGTCTCTTTCAATGTAGAGATTCAAGAATGGAGATTCTTTTCTACATTTTCTTTTGTAAATGATTTCCACCACAAATATTAAAAGCAACAGGCTTTGCATTGCTTGGTGCCAGTCTTCTAACCCCAGCCATCATTCATGGAAGAAACCTACAGGGACAATGCTGCAGTGTGCCACAGGATGGGGCGGACTGGCGTGGTGATGAAGGGTGGGAGATGGGAGGATACAGCTAATAGTTGATGAGGGGCAAACCTTTCACTCCATCGACTCAACGCAACTGTATCCATTCGTTAATGTTTACAGAGAGAGTTTTTAGTGTCAAAGGTTGTCCTTGGAGCGCTGTTCTTTTCCGAGTTCACTTATTTCACAGAAGAGATGGCTTCTCTACATCGACATATTCCGTATACTCCAAAAGCCCCGATACGACAGGGAGTCTACAGGTAGGCATATCTTACAATTTTCTCAAATATTCTGTTGGTTTACATTTGAAATCTTAGAGGACGTGTGCAGACTAAACAACTTGTAATGTCTGCTAACTGCATTAAACCTGTGCAGACATTATACCATTAAATTGACCCACCCATGTATGAACCAAAAACATAAAAAGTATTTGTTTAAAGATTTCATTTATTTTGTTTTTGTAGCAATTCTTGGTACGCACACTTAGGCAATAGAGTAATAGCGCTCTTTAGGGGTAGCACCATCTTAACCAATAGGCTGTAAGAGGTGGGATCATGCACAGAGGTGGTGGTAGTTATGGTTCAAAGTGCACACAAACACACACACACACAATTTGGTTCATAAAGTTTCATCAACAAAACCTCACTACAAGCTCACCATGTTTTAAGACAGACTAAGTTTTTTTCTCCTCCATGTGACATACCCACAAGGGAATTACAGAGGCCAATATATGGAATTACATGTGTCCCAACGTAAACACTAAGAGAAAAAAAAAGGTCTTTGGAGATCATTTAAATATCCTTTCTTTAGATTTCATAAACCCTAACTCCCCAAACAAAACTGTTTTTAATAAATGAGAATGTGGAATATTATGTCCACTCTTCAGCCAGGCAGTAGTGGTGGATAGGACCATGTACATCTCTGGACAGCTGGGATTGGACACTGCCTCTGGTCAGCTGGTGGAGGGAGGTGTGCAGGCCCAAGCCAAACAGGTAAGCAGCAACGTGCTGGCTTGACTAGTTTACCCACACACTCACAGCACTACAAACAATCACTGTTTAGAGACGTGGTAAATGTGTGACCTTTATTATTATCCCTCTCTTTAACAGGCACTCGTCAACATGGGAGAGATCCTCAAAACTGCAGGGTGTACCTATGACAATGGTGAGATATGGATATGTTCAAAATATCACTAAGTTGTGTTTTATTGTACATTAGCTCATAGAGTAGGAAATGCACAAAATGTTAAACGTTTTTTCTCTTTTTCAGTGGTCAAGACAACTGTGTTGTTGGCAGACATGAATGACTTCAACAATGTCAATGAAATGTACAAGCAGTGTAAGTCTATGGATACTTTAATACCATATGCACATCTTCCATGTTTTGCTGTTCTAACGTTCTCCACTAGAGGGAGCCCAACACTGTCAATACACCCCCTGCCAAGACTAATTTGTTATTCAATCAGGCACAATTCTCTGTACATGGCTTTTTTTCTGCTTCAATATGAGGAACATTCCTGGATCTTAGATTTGTTAAAATGAATTGGTCCGTCAAATCTCTGTCAAGTATATTGTGTTCTATTGGTAAATTTCCCTTAGAGACTAGGTATCTCCTGAATTCCAGAGCACTTGAAGTAATGTAACCCCTAATGTAAGTGGACACCACTAGGTATGCTGAAACTCAAAACCTGGCCTTGCCCTATCCACACACACATACACAAACACATAGACACACAGAGGTATAGTCTGGGAAACTTTCCATATATCTACTTAACTAGTACTTACACTGACATGACACAAGTGAGTCACTCTAAAGCCCTGTTTACCTAACAATAAAGAAATAATTTCAGGGGAAATACATTTGAATAAAATGACTTTAAAACATCTGTATCAGAATTCCTGGGTAGTTGGCTTGGAAGGTCGAGGTGGCCTAGCAACCCGCAAAAAAACAGTGTAGGTTTGAAAGTAACAGAAGCCTTGATGAACAGCCAACTGGTTGAAGCAGCAATAAATATATTAATGTGATCTCCTATTAATGTCAGTGTTCCACTAAGGTTTGACATTCAGCTGAATTATCCTGTTTGTTGAAAACGTGTCTCCATTTTTTATTATTATTATTTCTTTTTTTTACAAATGTCAAGTGGATTTTGCCATTGTTCGGTAAACATAGTATGTATTTTGTATCTTTCAGTTTTCAGCAAAGATTTCCCAGCGCGAGCAGCCTATCAGGTTGCTGCTCTTCCCAGAGTAAGTGCTAGAAACAAATTACAGTTTAAACAGTACATTTCTCAAAATGTGGTTTGTAATAACATAACATGAAAATCATATAACAGTCTTTTTTTCTCTCTCTCTTCATTTAGGGGGGTCTGGTGGAGATAGAAGCTGTCGCTGTATTGGGACCCCTCTCAGACTCCGGACTAGCCGGTCAGGGGACACATAAATTGTAAACAAATAGGCCTTATTCATGGAAAGTTTAGTGAAAGTCTCAGTTTACATATGAAGGAAACCGCTAGGGTCTTTTGAGAAGCAGACATTCAATGACCATGCACATCTCTTCCTGCGTCAAATACATTTGGGTAAAATTTACCCTCTTTACATGGAAACAGTCGAACCAATGAACCTATTTGAATATTAAGGTTTATAGGATTGATATTTATTAGTTAATGTGGCAATGTAATGTTTGCAAGATAATAACATAAAGATTTGCTATTTCCCCTTTCTTATTCTTTTTTTAACACACAAGGTACATTACAGAAGAATGTCGGTGACATGCACTCTCTACTGATGCAGAACGAGGAATCAGAAACACGTCATTGATAAAATTAGTTAAGATATTTAACTGAACTGTACAAAGTTCTTGAAACATTTCCACCTTACTCTTAATCTGAAAGACATGATTGTTCAAAGTCAGCTACATATATATATTATTAGATCCAATATTGTTTTGGCTTTGTGATTTTCACAAAGAGATGTACTGATGGATGTATGATAGAAGTATTACAATTATACACACCCTTATGAGGCAGTATAATCTACATACCAGAACGTGATATTGTATATCAATGCCAAGCTTTTAAATGACTCTAAAGTAAAGAAATAATATTTACCACTAAATGCAGAAAAATTGCAGTATAGGACAATTAGAACAATTCAAAAACAGACAAGGAAGTGAAGAAAACTCAGAAATGTCACTTTAGAAGCCTGATTCCTCTTGGAATCCTACCCACCCCTCTTTACATAGAGGCACGTGGTGGACTGACAGTACCTGGTCTGAGTGGCCAGAAGGTCTGCATCTTGGCAACAGGTACAGTCCATGTCGGGTGTGTCATCTCTGTCTCTCTATTTCTCAACCTCTCAAAGTTCAACACACACACACAGTGTTGAATTCTTCATCCATAAGTTGGTATTGAGTTTCACTCACTGGGGGCTGAAACGTTAAAGTAGAAAAATCATTAGGATACACAAAGGAGGGGAAGCAATGACAACACTGAAGTGAAAATGTATTTGATTTTACTTTTAATATAATAACGGCGAAATAATATAATGGCAGCTACTGGAACTGGCCCATTTGTTTTCCTCAGGTGATGCGATGGCTCGTGGCACCAGCAAGATGAATTCTGAAGTTGACAGTCATAGTTTTTCGGCTTAGATACAAGAAAAAAGCCTCCAAACCCAAATATGTGAACACCTAACCATCAGATGTATGTGACCAAAATAATGGCACGAAGTTGGCTATAATACCTGCCACACTTCTGGGAATGCTGTCCACAACATTTAGGAGTGCATCTGTGAGAATCTGTGCCCAATTTGTGTGCAAGGCAAGGCAAGTTTATTTGTATAGCACATTTCAACAAAAAGGCAATTCAAAGCGCTTCACATAAAACCATTAAAAGCATCAAAACATAATGCAAAAGAAAACAAGATTTAAAAACAATTAAGAACATTCCATAAGACATTAAAAACTGCCAAAAAGCAAGTATAAAAGTTGTAGTGCAGTTTAAGAAATAAAATGCAGGAGTGAGATGCATTGATATCCTTGAATCTGGTTCAATTAAAGGCAACAGCAAACAGTAAAGTCTTCAATCTGGATTTAAAGGAGCTGAGGGTCTCAGCAGACCTGCAGCTTTCAGGGACCTTGTTCCAGATATGTGGAGCAGAAAAACTGAACGCTGCTTCTCCATGTATAGTTCTGACTCTTGGAACACAAAGTAGACCAGTCCCAGATGACCTGAGGGGTCGGGATGGTTCATAAGGTAGCAGCAGATCACAAATGTGTTTAGGCCCTAAACCATTCAGTGCTTTATAAATCAGCAGCAGGATTGTAAAGTCAATTCTTTGTTGGACAGGAAGCCAATGCAAAGACCTCAGAACTGGAGTGATGTGATCCACTTTCTTAGTCTTAGTGAGGACTCGAGCTGCAGCGTTCTGAATCAGCTGCACCTTTCTGACTGACTTTTTACAGAGACCTGTGAACACACCGTTACAGTAGTCGAGTCTACTGAAGAAGTGTCAATTATGTTGAGTGATCAATTCTGGCTTGCAGATGATGTTAGAACTTAGTTACTAACTTATTAACTTCACTAATTGACTAGAAAAGTTAGCAACCACTCACAGTATATTGGGGGATGGTTTTCATGGTGTGTGGGCTAGAGTCCTTTGTACAGCTGTTGGAAATATGAATGTTAAAGCATAACATGTCATTACAGACAATTCTGTGGTTCAAACTTGGGGAAGGCCCTTTCCTGTTTTAACTTTATAGTGTTCCCATGCTCAAAGAAAGGCCCATATAGAACTGTTTTGTGGCTGAGAGGAAGCCCATTTTGCATCAATATTCCAACATCTATTGTAAAACCTTCCCAGATTAAGGCAGTTACAAAAACAAAGTGGGAACCAACTCCAGATGAAAGCCCATGATTTTGGAATGAGGTTCAACAAGCAGGTGTCTGCTTGTTAAAGTCGTATCCACATACTATTGGCCCTAAAGTGTATGTTGAGAATAATAAGCAATTATACATACTTGCAGGCCACTACACCTCCTATTTACTAAGACTAGAAAAGAACATACACTCTCTTATATGTGTTCCATTGGTCACAGCTGACCCATAAGACATAGAAGCATGGAGAAACAATCCCCTGGAGGCCACCACCAACAACCTATTGCCCTCTATTGCCCAGGTGACCTATCCATGCGTCAAGTCTGTTGTGGAGTTGCGAGTTGATGTCTGCCCCGGAGTGTTCATTAGAAAATAGAACATGTCTGTTTGTTAGATACACCCCTGGTAACAGGCAGGGTAATGAGACATGGAGGTCTAGAGAGAGACAGAAGGTAAAATTCACCTGGGCGATACTGTGTTCACTGGGTCACCACACAGTAAATGAAGCGCATCTCAGGTTACCAGTAGCCACATGAACTGTATTCTTTCCTACAGGGACATTTTATTATTAACTGTGTGTTGGGTTGGGTGCGCTTGCCTCCATGTTTCCTCTTGTGTGCTAATGGCCAGGGAACTGCCATACTGAATGAACTTGCAAAATCATTCATATAAGACAAACAGAAACTTTTTTTCTATGCATGTCAAGGTTTACACACAATCAGGTCATTGGTAATTATTTGAGACCTCTGGTAAACCAGGAAGTGATACATATCAGGAGTATTATCCATCTGCAAAGAAAATAGCATAGTCCACATATTATTAATGAAGAACTTTTGGTCTAGACTCCGCATTGAGATCAATTCTGTTTCCCGTCAGTGATTTTTATTCATTTCCAAGCCTTTCTTGACACAACATTTAAACTTGGTTGAGCCCTCTCCTGTTTGCCTTGTAACCTACCTTAGTTCTGGGCTGCAGATGGCTCTGGGGTGCTGTCTGGCTGTACGGGGGCTGCAGGTGCCTCTGGGGTGCTGTCTGGCTGTACGGGGGCTGCAGGGGCTTCAGCGGACGGCTCTGTCGTACCTGAGACCCCCGCTACAGGAGCAGGCGTTGGCGAAAGGGTTGCTGTGTCTGGTGCCCCCTCCACTGGTGCCAGAGCTGGTGTGGTGTTCCCCTCTGCAGGTGGTGCTGCTGCTGCAGGTTCATCTACAGCCTGTGGAGAGCCCTCTGGTTTGGTTTGGTCCGGAAGGGTCTCACTGTCTTCAGCAACGGTTTTATTCTCATTGGCTGTACCTGCAATGTATAAATAGAATACATGATCAAGATGGGTGTTACGTAAATGAAATATCCTACTGCGTTAGCATAGTCCATAAACATCTGGACTTGGTCAAAGTTATACTGCTGACAAAAGGAGAATTCTGATGGAGCTCAATTGTATGTAAGACATAGTTAGGTAAACATGAAACTAGTGAACGATGCCTCACAAATTGGCAGCTTCAACAATAACTGCTGTACTTTCAATCTCAGGTAACAGGAATGATATTTTGGGGGACTGAAGTCAAGCTTCAACAAACTGAACAACAACAGTAACAAGGGCTCAGACACTGTAACTAGTTACCTGAGACCTGCTTTTGAGCTAGTATTACACTTCACCGTAGAAACACCTTGGGTGTCGTCCCCAGACTCAAGTAGTAGCCACCTTTGACAGTGTTGGTTTGACATGATTTGTCAGTCTTAGTAATAAAGTAATCTAAGCGGAACCGAGTAAATGATCATATGAAGCACTGAATTCTTTATAACACATATTAACTTATCCTTGTTACTGAACAGTATAAGTGCACAGAGATATGAGACTTTGGAGCACTGACCCAATACATTTGCATTCGGAAACATTGTTTTATACTCAGCTCAGGGCACACCTCACAGTGGCATCTCCATTCAATATGATGAAAAATAAATGGTGGTGGGAGAAAGTGAAATGTATACTTATCGTGATTACCAGTTATTTAAGCCCAAAATGATAAGAGTAGTGTGGGTGCACTAATTATGCTTGTACCAAATACATGGTATACCAGGCTTCTGCTCATGCCTTTATATGGTGTAATGCCTATAGGTACACGATTGAACTATCTTAATGTGTTACTTAACTATTTTACAGATTTTGAGATTCCTGTATGTTCTGGCACATTATTTTCAACTTTCCATCGCATGTTAAGTCAAGTATACAATACAATCCCAGAATTCTCCTAGAATCTGTCCTCTGTCCCAACTAAGTTCTGTCCTCACAAATGTGGGAAATTCACACAGAGCTCAGAGGGAACACCGTAAGAGACACATGTTAGGACCACAGTTCTAGGTCAAACATTTTGAACTAGACCATGGAAGTTAAGCAACCACACAAGGTTCTCAATTTCTCAGTGGAAACCAAAGAGGTATCGCCCTGATGCCACCGGTATATCCCATGAGAGCATGGTATTCAACATGACTTCCCTAACTTCCAATGTGAAACTACTGTCTTAATTCGCAGACTGTTAATTGATGTCAGCTGTTTTGTGTTAGCGAGATGGCATGCATCAACTTCCAAATGAATTGATTTGACCCTAAAGGATGGTGCACGACAAACAGACATAATTAAACGAAGTGCCGTTCGCCCGATCATTTAAATTAATATCTCAGGAGTATCTCAGCAAGTGTTAAAATCTGAAACCATGAAATTACTATTTACTGTCATGTTTTATTTTGAGTGGCACAATTTTTCAAATACATTTATTACATATTAGTAATTTACAGTAAACCTACCTGTATTGCTTGCGCCATTGCTTTTGTCTGGTTTAATGCTCGGTCGAGTTGTATCCTGCGCTGTAGTTTTGGTACTCGAGGAACATCCCATTCTGTCTGAGTAACATAGAGGTGTGAAACTTATGTTAGAACTTAACAGAAGTATCCAATGCCCCGATGACGTGCATATGCGGTCTCTGAAAATGTAAACTCAAAAGTAGGCTACAGGTAGCGCCGACTGATCGTCACTGTCCTATGCTTATTAGTGCAATATCAATTCTTTCGTTCGTAATTGCGCATGACTCTAGTTCACCTCGCCGTGGGATCGCGCGCTGTAGTGTTTCCATACAAGGTAGGTGATTAATGCACCTCACGAAATACAGACCTACCGTTTTTATTTGCTAATTACAATTGCAAACAAATTATTATGTAGGGTTTGTTGTTAGCATACTATGTACTTTATTATGGATACGTGACTTTGGGCAGGAAAGACAATAGGCCTAAAAGTCGGAAAAGTAAAACTACACTTTAACTTGAAGCCTAAACGAGAACACTATAACCCCCTCGAACTTCTTGATCTCGCGGTAATTGTGTACGTTTATGCGTTAAATTGCTGTTCTGACACACGTTTTTAGATTTACAAATCATGAGAACTAGCCTATGAAGGTGTCTTGATGGGTCGCGTTGTTTAAAGGTTAGTTCATCTGCGCAGTGGATCCACGAGAACTCGCCGTTTATTTGTGCAATGCACGATGGGACTTCCTTTCTCTCCGAGGCCATATTGGAGTTACTTCACTGTAAGATGGGCTCCGTGTTTTAGTATCAAATTATCCACATATTCGGCATAATTAACGCATACCTAGCCCATCAGTACTAACGATAGATAATCCCATATTCTCTGTTGTTTTTAGGTTGGCCAGATCGGACTAAACAGCAACAATGGTGGCCGCAAAGAAAACGGTGAGCTGTCCGCCCTCGTCGAACACATGCTGGTGCTGGTAGACCTCAGACTGAGGCTCAATTCACGTGTAATCATGACATGTTGCTGTTTGGGCCTAGTACCTAGATAACGTTCAAATGGCCTGTAGCGACACATTTTCTTAACATTATAAATCCACGACTGGCCTACCTTTCTACTGCTTAATTTACCCCGTGTTCTTGTAAACTGTTTAGCAGTGTGTTGGTATCGGCATTGGTTCGCTAGTATCAAGTTGACAGACTAGCTTGTTAGCAATCGGCATGCAACTAGCTAGCCGCTAGTTATATTAGAGTAATGTTAGTTCCTTTTCCAGCTAGCGAGCCAGGTACTTAACAGTAATTGTCTAACAGTTTTATAAATTAACCATCTCAATGCCCACATGTTGACGCCAGCTGACTAAAATATAATTAATATAGGCTATATTGATTCACGAATGTCATTGAATTGAGTGTAGTGGCTAGTGTAGAGCAATAGCTAGAGTAGAAAAGCTAGTGCTACTTTGCAAGGAACTGATGAGTAAGCTTAAACTCCAATGAACTTTTCCATTTCTTTAATAGTTCCATATTTCATATTCAACAAACTAAAGGCTTGCAAGTAAATGTTTACATGTTTGTTTCTCAGAAAAAGTCCCTTGAGTCCATCAACTCCCGTCTCCAGTTGGTGATGAAAAGTGGGAAGTACGTGTTGGGATACAAACAGTCCCAGAAAATGATCCGCCAGGGCAAAGCGAAGCTGGTCATCCTGGCCAACAACTGCCCTGCTCTCAGGTAACCTTTCACCACACCACCATTTAATACACGTTATAATTCAAAGTATTGCAGGCAAACATGTTGGCAGCTGCTTAGTTGTACTAACTAAACCAATGCGCTTTTCAAGCAGGTTTCCAAACTACAATCTAGTAATGCTCAAAATACTATTCTGGATAGGTCATTCATGCATAGTTTGTAGGCATTAAAAGGTCGGAGATTCAGTTTACAACTCATTTATCAAAGGTTTTATTTTAGTTTATGAGCTAAGCAGCAAAACATGCAGGGTCCCTGAACCACTAGTTTAGTGTATACATATAATTAATTAAAATGAACTTTGACTGCAACTTGCTTGTTTTCACCAAACCTGCTCTCTTCTAGGAAATCTGAGATTGAGTACTACGCCATGTTGGCCAAGACTGGTGTCCACCACTACAGTGGCAACAACATTGAGCTTGGCACAGCTTGCGGCAAATACTTCAGGGTGTGCACACTGGCCATCATTGACCCTGGTTAGTATGACGGTTTTCCTATTTCATTTGCTCAAAAGGAAATGCTGCACCCCAAATTCTCATGCATGTTTCTTTTCTAGTCTTAAGCACAAGGTTTTGATGCATGATTATATAAATGGTATCCTTGAAGTGTCTTCTGCTCTACTTTCTATATGCACTTGGTGCTTAATCGATACAATGTAAAAAGTAAGTTACTGCAGTATAGGAGAGTTTCAGAGAGGGCACAACAGTGATGCCGTATGGGAGCATGTACTTAGTCCTTTAGTATGTCATTTGCCAGATTTTTATTTTAAATTGAGTGGCTGTATTTTATACCAGTCACCATCATTCCTGTTTTTTAATCTTGCATCTGTAAAAAAAACAAGTTATATCTGGACTAGTGATTTGCTAGAATATTACCAATCAAAGCACTCAGCTAAAATCATCTATAATAGTTGTCCGTTTGGTGACAACATATTCAGCTTTGTAATGGGAGTCAAATTTATGGCTGTCTTTACAATGGGCCAGTCTGTGAAAAGGGTGTGTGATGTACTGTTGATGAACCATCTCTTCTCCACAGGTGATTCAGACATCATCAGGAGTATGCCAGATCAGCAGCAGGGGGAGAAGTAGAGCGGACATTCCTCATGTTATAAATAAAGTTGGTCAAATGTTACAGTAGTCTGGTCTTTTTATTCCTATTTGACTTGACTGAAACCAATGACTACTTTTATGATTTTAGGACCATGTGCAAATAGTTTCTACTAGTGGGGTTAAATTCTTTGTCAAAATTGTTTGTTCACTGGTGATAGGAAGGTATTGTTTGAAAATTTGTAGCTGTTTTTTAACAAGGTTAAAAATGGGATGCTTTGTAAAATAAAATGATGGAAATGTTTTGATGATGGAAATTTTACAACTGATTGATAAACCTTTTGTCCAAGAGCTTTGCAGTCCTACGGTTGTCCCAGAGGCATACATGTCCTTGGATATATCATCTGCATGCAAGGTTATGTCTGTGTGCTGTCATGGATATGGGTTCTGGCTCCTGCCACACTGACTATTTTGGTAGGAGGAAGTGACAAAACATTTCAAATCACATGAGTCTCAATATCCAGACATGGCAGCAGCATATTGTACTCATGTACTTAAGTTACTGAATGATTTGAGACCCCTTCATAGTAGATGCTGTCACACGGAGCACTGTTCAGACTAAGTAATAAGATTAAGCACCTTCGTACAGTGGTGGATGTCATCTCAATGCCCACATGGATTTTGTTGATGGAATTTGTTGATGTAAAGGTTGTGTATGGTGTCATTGTGTAGTGAAAGTGGTGACCTTACTGTCATTTTGATGTGGCCCAGTATGGGAATGCTCAAGGCTTTTCGAGTTGGACGGGATAAGAGTGAATCCTCTGTCTTGACCTACTGAAAGCAGCAGGATGGCAGCTCAACATCCAGACTGATTTGCCCTACTTTCATGTTTTTAAGCTGGGGTTTAGATTTCAATTGAAAAGAAAAAAAAACATCTTGAGCATGAACACTGAATATTCTCTCCTGAAATGTTTTACATGGATTGAGGAAGCCAGTGTTCTGCACCGCTGTCTTGCCTGTACCCTTTTGTAGGCTTAAAAGTACTGGTTGTTGTAGTTTTGATATTGATTATAACTAGGCCAGCGTTTCACTATAATGTCTGGAGCTCTGCTGTGGCGTTGGATCTCAACTGCTGTATGTAGTGTGTCACTGGAACATCACTGTCAGACTCCTCCAAACGTTGGCCTGATGCATGTAAGTGACATCTAACATACTAGTCCTCTCGACAAAGTTGACCTACTTTTATCCTCAGTCATGGTCAAAAGTGGGTAAATGTGTCTCGCCCTGGCAGACGTAGGCTATGCCAGACTAGAAGCGTAGTCAGTTGAATAAATCCCCACTGATCCGCCGATCCCACTGGGCATGTAGAGTAGAGCAGGGGATTGGGTGGCCAAAAGAGGACAGCCAGGCACGTGCAATTCAGCTTTACTTGTCTTTGAAATAATCCACCATGTGAACAGGGCTCATCATTTAGTTTGAAGTATTTCTGCTTTAAATGTGCCCTGTGGGATGCTAACAACCTGATATTGAGAATGACCTTTCATTGAGTTCTCAATGACTTGATTGTGACGTTTACACTCAGTGTATGTGTAATAGATCTGCAAGATAGTAATGTATAAGTGATTCTGTTTCCCCTTGCCAGGGAACTATCTCACAGCCTGATCAACAGAAATATAGGATATTTTAAACTCTAAATGACCAGACATCCCCACATACCACATGATGTATTTTATTATAATTAAAGATAGGAGCCATAGCATATTCAACAAACATGTGTGATAGGATCAGGCAACACCGATGAACAACCTATTCAGTTTTCCATAAAAGGAAAGGGTCTGAATGAAGGATATTTCACTCACAGCCAAACAATAAGTCAAATTAGACATTTGTTTCTTATTCATTTACTAGAACAGTCTATTATAGTCCATCTGAAACAACCCAGAGTGGAAGAAGAAGATGGTCTTAAAGTGCAAATTCTCTACAGTTTGAATAGACGGTTGGATTTGCAAAAGCAGTGTTTACCCAATGCAATTCAATAAAACAAACTCTAGAATTATTATTAGTCACATTTGTCTCATATGAATTGTTGAATGGAGACTTGCATAGCTTTTGACTGATTAAAAGGACAATTAGGATTTACTCAGGCCCATTGCTTTGTGATACAGATGAAACCAGTGGAGATAGTACAATTGCATACTCTGCAATTCCCAATAAGTGCAACTGCAACAAATAGTGACTTTTTGGAGCACTTACTGGAACCAGCTGTGTATCCTAGGGTTGCATTACTATGTTATTTAGGGAATTCCATCAGTTTTAACTGTCAAAAGCTGACTGACTGTAAGAATAATAAAACAATATTGCTGCATGTGCATGTATCTGCATACAAATAAACTAGAAGCAACATGAAATCCAACCCTTTTCCACGTGTAGCAGCATATCGTGCTGTCTTTCCAGGTAATGCCCTCAGACCAGCTAAGTTAGCTCAGCTAAAAATATCAGATCAAATACTTTGATGTAAAAAATAAAAGGTTATGGTCATTGCAGGTCTGCAACTGTTCAACATAACACAAGATCAACTGGAGACATTCTCACACAAACATGCACATATTTACATATTTTGTGTCTGTGTAAGTATGTGTGTATGTTACAGTAATGTAATAAGTACTTGAATGCATGAGACCTACAAGTGAATACAATAGAAAGGGCCAACTTCAATAAATTGCAAAGATTGGGTGATGGGTTACTGACATAATGGTACATGGATACAAAAGGAAAACACAGAAGAAAAATATTTACTGTTATTGGTCAAGACACTCTTTTAAGACCCTCAGTTTCCTAGACATAGTCCAGTGACAGAGATAGGTGTTTACAGTATTTCACCCTGACTAGTACCGCATTATTTTCTTCTTCGCAATTAGTATTCAATGTTTACGGGTTATAAAAAGTCTTATAAAAATACCCCCGATGTTACATTCAGTAAGTACCGGAGAATTCTTTATTTTTTGTAAGTGGCCTTGCATAAGCGATCCCATTTTCCCGCTCTGGCTCCGTTAACTGTTTCCCTCTGCATTGCAACCTCTGGGACATGAAGTTTGGCTACAGACCAACTACAGTATCGGAATATAGTTCATAGTAGAGGGTAGGGCTAACAGTGAATGGTCAAGTGCACACTCTAATAACAGAAAGTGCTAATCAAATGGAGAGGGGGTGGGTGGTCAATTGACTGCATCGTCCTACAGTGGGAGAAGGACGTCTCAAAGTTGGGACAACGTCACGAGTGGAGAGGGAGAGCGTCACAGCAGCAAGGAGGAGGAGGGACGGAGGACACTGGGCTGTAGCTGTCTCAAAGTGCAGGTCTGGAATCAGCTCCCTTAACTGTACTTTTAACCTTCAGTGGGGGACAATCTGGATTTGGGATGGACGGTGGAGGGGGGAGGAGTTAAAGGATCCAGTGTAGTGTGAGTCTCTCATGCTTCCACATACTGGGGAGGAGGCTCCTTGGGGGGAATGGCAATGACCTCCTCATAAGAGGGCAGCAGGACCTGCAAATAAACACAAAACATTACAGTGTAGTCCCAGCACAGTGTGAGTGCTCTGCACTGTGCTCATGTATCCACTGTGTAGAGCTCTAGTGGTTAATGTCACCCTCTTTCTCCCTTTTGCTCTCTCTCTCCCCCTCCCTTTCTGTCTCTTTCTGTGCCTCATTAGCCATGGCTAGCTGCAGGTTAGCATCTCTTAACGCTGAATGATTTTGGTCAGGTCCAACCCTTTAAATGGTGTTAAAAAATCACTGCCGACAGAGAGAGAGAAATAGATTGTGTGTGGGTTTGCGCAAGAGAGAGAGAGAGAGAGAGAGAAAAGTAGAATATGCTCCAAGGGAATATAATTTTCTGAGCGAGTCAGGAAATCCTGGACTCATCACTGAGAGGACTTGAAATGAGTGGACAGGCACGGACAGTTACATAACATGGTGGGAGCAAAAGAGAGAGACCTAGCTTTTAAAAGGCTTTACTTAATGTTCACAACAGGAGTCATCATAAGCACACCCCACCCCACATGCCAGTATGATGACAAATAATACAATGACTTAACTCACGTTGTACTTTACGAGTCCTACAGGTACACTCTTGCACTTTTGAGGTTCATGTTGTTTAATTGTAACTTGTTTAACTACATGCTCTTGTGTTTTTTTCCCATTGGCACTTATTTGCTTTTCACAATGAATGCTTCATTTTTTGGCTGCCCGCAATGTTTTTGGGGCTATCTCGTTGTTTATGGTCATTGACCTGTGCTCTTTTGTAAAGCTCTCTCTTGGAAGTCGCTTTGGATAAAAGCGTCTGCTAAATGAATACATGTAAATGTCCTTTATATTGAATTATTTAAAATAAAAATTATGCCAGGTCAGTGAATGACAAGAAATGATGATTTAGAGAACTCTGTAGGCTGGATGTGGCTCCAGGTTTGTGACTGCGTGAGGAGTGTTGTTTCTAATGAAACTATTAAAAATCAATTGTTGTGCACTGCATATTTAGTATTACAACAATCTAGAGAAGAACCAATGCATTGTCTTATCAATTGTTCTGCTAATCTACAACCTAGTTTAGTCCACTTCAAACTACATGTTGTACTTATTATATGCTTTGTTTTGTATGTCACTGGATAAAAGCTTTAGCTAAATGAATAAAATGCACTGAACACATTCAGCATTTATCAATTTAGAGAAAAAGGTCAGGCATTTCTGCAGTATGTGCACTGTAGTGTGCAGGGTAAATAGACACAGTAGACAGACAAAGTGACACGGGGACGAATGGATCCAGCGCCCTGGGATAATGCCTTCCAGAAAACACTGACTCGACAGTAAGGAGGACGCACTCAGGAGAAGTGCTGATGCAATCACACCGCAGATACATGAGCCTAACGCAACAATGTCAACACACGGACAATCTCCTGGGACAAACTGTTTTAGGACTATGACGACTGTGTCCCACAGTCAAACAAAACTACTCTGCTATCATAGTGACCATACATACTATAAGTCTTACCGTGTCTATTAAGTGGTATCAACTGTAACAAGCAAAAGTATGTGTGAATACATAACATTTGGATACATGGCCAAACCTTGTTTATGTATAATATGTGATATATTTTATTACTATGATGTATTAGATTTTAGATTTCTGATCTTAAATTAGTGCATTACGTTTCAGGGGAAAAGGTTTTGGTGACTAAATCTGAATCAGTCCAGTAGTTGCTATTCTCAGACAATGAAGTAGGCTCAGAACGTATAGAGCATAATGATAATGTTGAGCAAGATGGATGTGTGTGTGTGCACTATGCCATTAAGGAAGTTACTTACTGTGGTGTCATTTGTTGTGACATAAACCAGGATCTCGGTGGAACCTCGACCACTCACATACCTGTAGCAATTCCATACACAGCCAATCAGGTAGGCCTGCAGGAGAAATCACACCAATGAACATTAAGTATATGGATCATTTTAACGTGATCCATTAGTTCAGATTTCAAGAATCATGCACAGATAGAAATATATTTTAGTCGGAGAGCAAATTAGTTTCAGATACACACAGTATGACTAACACCTTGTCTATATGATTAATAGCATTTGAAGAGTACAGGTAATAGATTAGCTCCAGTCTTTTTACCTCTAATGGTTTGACAGCATGTTAGGATAGGTGACTATTTTGCCTTCCTCCTGACTAGAGTCTAGAGACATAGTGTCTCAGAGGGGGACTGTGTCACAGTTTCCTATCAGCCACCCGTCAGTTAGGAATTTTGTAATAAAAAAATCCTGTGCAGAGCCTAGGTAATACAGTAGACATGACTGCTAATTTCGTGTTACAAACAACTTGAACATTTCTGCCATGGAATTTTTGTGGTTTACATGGAATGTGTTTCGGAAATAACTGGAACTCTGATAAGAGTGCAGCACTACTCTAATGCTCTGCTCATCCTCCCGACACGTCCTGCCGACACCTTGAACTTTCAACACCTACTTTGTGGCACTGTTGGCTGAATCTACACAAACGCACGGAGCATGACTTATTTACCAATTGCAACAGCCTGAAGCGATGGCAAAACGTTGCCCTATACCTCACAGAGCATGCTAAGCTAACATGGTTAGATTTGGCAGAGGAACAGGCAGTTCATTGTCTGTAACCTGCTAGCTCCACTTGCTTCTGTGCCAAAAGGCCCATCATTCTGCCAATCCTTACACCATCTGCTGAGGTGATCCTGTCTCACAAACAGGGACTCTCAAGAGTTGAGGTAGGTATCTAAATCCAACACTACAACATAAGTCTATATAGCTAGTTGAACTCAAATTCAATATATTCATTTTTTTCCTTCTAAATGTAGATCAATTGTACAGGTCTGCGCAACAGAACCACAAAAGCATAACCGAAAACAACCGTTTTCTCAACTCTTTTAGGCTACTGCATGTCAGACATTTTGTTTAAGAACAGAGAACACAGACAATTTGTGCAAATTTCCACTAGAAAGAAGTGTTAACAATTTTAGAGTTGGGGTTATCTTGCCTTTTTAATCTCTCTCTTCCCTCACCCATCTCCCCTTCCTTTCTCCTGCCAACAGTCAGTTGTGGGCAATCAGCAGTCAGCTGGCAGAAGCTGAATTAATGCTGTTGAACTTCAGGTTATTATTAGTTGACTTAGTATGAAGAATTAAACCACCATTACTGTTATACAGTCATTAGTATTTTCCATCGCTCTTAACAGCACAATTATTTTGGATTTGTTTGTCAAGTTCTAGTATACCATAGACAGAAGCATATCACAAGATTGGTTCCAGGTTGATAAAATTATTATAATTTTTTTAAACTGATGGCCAAGCAAAATTAAGCAGCAGTTACATTTTGAAGAAATAAAGAAAAAAGGCAACTGGGAGTGTGAGCGTTGGAACTATGGAAAATGACTTGATTTGATTCCACAGATGACTGCAACTTCCCTCCATCTCCCAGGAGCAAGTTACCCCTGGCGAATCATCCATGCATTATCATTAGTGACTACACAGAGAAAAAAATTAGGATCTGACAATTCAGAAATCTGTCTTAAACATGGAAAACCGTGAAATATATATACATATCTTTTTAGTTTGATCTAACTTTTTATTCATTACTAGATTTAATATATTGTGAAGGAGTGAGGTCATTTGTGAGTAAATCTGCATCACAGTGTTATTGACCCTTCACATGAGTTTGTTGTAGGATCAAGCTGTACAAGCATAGAGGAAGATTTCCATCCTGTTTGGTTTTGATTTAGTGCTCTGTGGCTGTGCAGTCACTCTATTAAACGCATTCACAAGTAAGGTAGGAAACTTGCTGAGGAAGTTTGAACCAGATGAATTATGTACACCATATGGTTTACTTTGCTTAAAGATGGGGCACAGCATGGATCTGAGACATTGTGTCATCACACTAGTGCCCTCTGTGCACTACAGAGCTGATCCCAGCTGAACTAAGCCACACTTCACTGGCCTCATTATGCATCCAACATAGTTGGCACAACTACAACATACATACTGTGTCCTAATTGGCTTGATTGGCTATGTATGGGTGTTGAAACAAGACTGTATGTTTAATACTCAGGTACAGTTAAGCTCCAAGCTTACATCTATCACAGACAGCTTCTGTGATTTCTCTTGATAGAGGATTAAGAGAGAATGAGGGATGCTTCCATTGAGGTAGGTTTACCTTGAAGGATAGGATGCAGCCTACAAAGAGGAGCACTGCAAACACGAGGCACATGTTATTGGTGGACATGATGTCCTCTTTGTACGGGAATGTCCCGGGCTGTAAGAAACACACACACAGAGAGAGAGAGCGAAGACAGAGATAAACAATTGATCAAAAAAACGTTCCAGAAATTGTACGTTATTGACCATGTAATTAGATAGCTATACCAATGATAATAGCTATGTGGTTATCTATGAATTATATATGGCTCTGAAATATTTTATGGAATACAAAGTGGACACAATTGTTTATTTACGCAACTTCAGAAATTAATACAATAATGTAAATGCTAACTCAAATAAAAGTAGAACATTACCAGCTGCTGGAGGTAGTCCTGGACTGTGTTGGGGTAAACCACCACACTAATGGCTACCAAGGTGTTAAGGGCAAAGTCAAATATTTGGTAGCAGAAGAAGGGAATGATCCAAGCTGCATGTTGCTAAAGAATGAAAATAGAAACAATTTAAAGTGTGTGTTTTGGGTATTTGAATGCAACATTGATTCTGTATCATTTTGTATTAATGGTGTTTGTGTGTGTGTGCATTTCCTTACCTTGTAAGCACCATAGGTTGCCATACCACATATAAGGATCATGACCAGGGAAATGGCTGTGGCTATACACATGTCTGTGTCAAACAAATCAGAAAAACTATTGTTACTATTTTTCATTTCAATGCCTATCATCAATGACCAAAGACAGTATTTATTATCCAGTTATGCTTTCATTCGGTAAATAAACCCTGTAACAAATTGGTACCGTTTTCATTTCACCACAAAGCATTAACCAAACAGTCTGGATCGGACGGTTTCATGACAAATTTCCATTTCACAGATCAGCATACACTATACGTTACATAAACCACTCTGGTATATAGCTGCAATATCCACATCATCATTCACTTCATTCTCCTTAATACTCTCCGCTCCCAGGTGCAAAGCACCACAAAATATCAACGTGACTTCCATTCCTTCTGTCTCTTATAAAACCAAGACACGACATCATCATCACCATCTACATAGAGAACAGAGTCAATATGGCGCTTTATAATCCTGTGGAATTAGAACAGTCCATTTTAATCACCACTGTCAGCGCCTCTGGCAAGGAGGCGACCATGATGATGATGGTGAATGCCAAAGGGAGATGCTGAATATACACACTCAGCTAACTTATATATGAACAAAGAGCAACAGCAGTTTTGTCGGTTGTGAGGCAGATTTTTGGAGTCATGGTTAGAACATGTGAAGGGATGGGACATCTGACTTGACAGAGGGGATTCTCTAAATGCCTTAGTGTCCCTAAAACTAAGGTAGGGAGCGAAGATGAAATATTTCATATTTGTTCAATGTTATGTTCAAACACCCTTAGCCTAGGATCGAACAACCTTTGACATTCACAGTCACCAAAGTCACCCCCCACATAGGATGAACTCATTTCATACATGCTATAGAGTTTAGAATAAGACAACCACCAGAGGAGGACTCTTACTTGCATCATCCATGACATCAAAATCTGTGCCCAGCTCAGGGCTAGTAAGGTGGTAGCGGTATTGCACTGGGTCATGGAGCGCAGACAGGAGGATGAGTAGGACCACTGCATTGATCAACTGTTGAAAAGGAAAACATTGCAACAGCATTAGGATTAGGAAGTTAAACCATAGCTATGCCTTATGACAATAATAAGGGTCAACAAAACTAAAGGTCTTGGGGGTGAAATGATGACATTTGAATGTTAGTTATTACAAGTAGGCTACTTTGCAGTGCAGTGCGACCCCCCCCCCCCCCCATTAAATGCAATTTCAATTGCACTTAATGGGTTAATTAATCGTAGTCAATGTGTTTATCATCACCGACCTTACAACCATGTGACATCAATAGTAGTCAAAAATAGATGAGCCGCTTTAGCAAAGATCAAGGACTTACCTGACTAAGTATCGCTATTTTAAAATGTACGAGTCGTCTCGTGTCTAAAAACAGAAGCTAGTCCAAAAATACCCCGATAATTTTATGTAGGCTATGCTAAAACAATCAACTGAACATTGACGTCACTTGCAAAAGGATTTTGCTTGAGATTAAATTATTCTATAATGTTCGTGAATGTTTCAGAGATAGAGGCTACCTAAACCATAGCGAACGAGGTACATATAAATCAATATCAATGGTCCTTAAATAAAAAAATAAAAATTTAGATTCACAAAATGGAGAAAAGGGTGCCATAGTCCATCCGTTTGACACCGTGGCAGCTCCTTGCAAAATACTAAATCCAGCCATAATTACGTTACTAATACAAACAACCCCCAAAAAACTACACTAAAAACATATTTGAATTAATTGATGGCTCACCATGTACCAAATACCAAGGATAATGGTGCCCGTCCGGACATGGCAGCAAAGGCAGCAGCTTGTGGAGTACCACCGGTCCCACGGGGAAATCATTTTTCCAAATTTGATAACAACTATTTCATTAATGCCTCTAACACAATTATGAAGCTTAAAATTAGCAAACTGTTTTCTGTTATTCGGTTTGCCCTAGTCGCTTTCAGAACCACCAGACTGTCTGTTCGTATGTGCGTCGTTTCCGTTATGCACTGACCAACAGCGAAATGTTAATCGAATTTATCCGGGACACGTGACCGCTAGAGGATTTTGACAGATTATAAACATTTTGCACTAATGGGACCCGGAAAATAAACTTGTATCTTATAAATTGCATGGACGATAGTTTAAATGTAGGGTACTGTTTCTCAAATAGCCGTACGTTATATATATATATATATATATGTTATCCAGTGAGTTAACAGTTTTATTATAAAAGGCTGACAATAAATAAAACTAAATTTTTACAAATATTCAACATAAAATATTCTTTGTGAATATACCCATGAATATTACCATTAAAATGGCCAAAGAATTCCCGAAAGAATGTGTATTCATGCTTCATAGCCTACTTTATAGTGTCCACTACAGTCTAACACATAAGGCTATGCAACACTTAGGCTATCTCATGAGAACTTCTATCCTAATATAATAATATATTTACCTTTGATAGCACCAGTCTTACACAACAGCCCCTACACAAACAGATGGACAAGCCAGATGAGCTCTCTTGGGCCAAAGAATCCACTTCATTATTGTCACATGAAGGGGATTTTACTCTGCAGAATTGTGTTTCCTCTAAGCACGGACTTAAGATCAGCTCATCATGCCTATATCCTGCCTTTATCCGCCACTTACATTCAAACTCAGACCTCATTTAGAACTTGACAATTCATTGACAATTACATTCAGTGCACTACATGTGTGTATCATGTTGATTGTGCTGCCATTGTAGGCTATGATTACACAACCTGAAACTGATGTAGAATAATAAGACAAAATATAGCTGCAGGCAGCAATGACATCCCTACTGACATTTGCTAAATATTAAAATTTTCATTGAACAGACATGTAATTCACACATTTACACAACAATTCTCCTTCTTTCTATATAACACAGGAATACATGTAGGCCTATCCTATACATCTGTACCGAGTTTCAAGTCAATTGGAGATATAGTTCATGAGAAGAGTGACCCTGCAGGCAGGCTGAGCAGGGGGAGGCTGGGTTAGATGGCACAGTGGGGGGGCATCTGCGGAGCAACGCTGGGTGGAACCAGTGTGGTTATGTGGCCTGACGGGGGCAGCCTGTGACATATTTGCATCTACAAAGGATACCATTATTATCCAGCAAAATTCTGGTAACTAGAGTTTACATTGATCTGTTTAGCACTTTTATCCAAATCAACATACACAAACTGCATACATTTATTTCTGACATTAATCAAACCTGCATTTGGATGGTAACAATAAGAAATGTCAACGCACACTACAGGTTAAGGCAATGGAACTAAATTCCTGATATACCGTTAAAATGACTGACATGAAATTAAAGCTGCTCTAGACTCCTTCAACTCAGTACCTACCCCTTTAAATCACATTGACGTCCATCACAAAAGTGACTAACCAGGAATTACATGTTGACATTCCGCAATAATGTCGTAAATGAATGAAAACATAAAGGAACTCAATACAGCCTTTGCACAGTGCAATCACAACTCAACATTAGAAAAAGCCATTTGAATCTGTACATTTGGCTTGTTTATCACAGAGGTTGGAAGAACGCACAAGTAAATCAGTGACAGAAATAACAAGTGCCACTACAGAACAACAAAAGTCAACTTCCTCTCAAAACTGAATTGCTTAGAAAAACTATTTTCTACATTTGGGTTAATAAGAAACAAATTACTTCAAAAAGTGACTTTTGAAAAATAATATATCAACTTGTACCCTCTACTGCAAGTCAATCTCTCCCACAGCACTCGCTTCATAGCAGTTAAGCATATAGTGCACATCAGTTAGACCCAGTTCATATGTTCACTGAACTCGTTGCCAAGCCAGTCCAACCCATTGTTAGTTTTCTCTTTTCATTTTTGGATATGGGAAAAATACAATACACTTATGCATAAAATGCCAAATCATTGCATTTAACACAATGAACAATCCTTTTGCATATGATTTATATGGAATCTGGAACCTTCTTCTTCTGGGTCAGTTTTGGAGCCTCTAGGATCGGGTTGGACTTTTCTGTGAAGAAACCAGTAAAACGTGATGTTATCATCATCATCAAAACATTAGTAAAATCAGTTGTAGCTCTTCACTATAGGTATAACAACTGGACTTATTATATAATTGACCAAAAATCTCTCATTTCCAACCATGTTACACATTTCAAACGGCACTAAGTAAACTACAGAACCCGGTGGTTCTGTAGTTTACTTCTTTAATATGAAATAAATATATGATTTCAATCAACCACATGCAGAAGTCGCTCAATCACGGATGAAATAGTTTTTCCAAACTAGGATTAAGTATCTAAATGGATGCTAACTTGCTGTGTTACATAAAATCATCCTCTTTCCCCCCAGCGGTAGCTCACATACACACATGTTTGTGTGTGATGGAAAAGGTTGGGGGGGGGGGGGGGGGGGGGAAGAGACATCAAATTATTTTTGTAGTTAACATTTCTACAAAACATGACCTAAACAAATGCTACCCAACCATCTAGAAAATATGATTACAGTATATTCCTATCTTAAATCCAAGTGTATGTACCTGTTTCCAGACTGGGTGGGAAAACTTGGTACCTGGAGAGGGGTAGGAGTTGGGGGGTCAGGGTTGACTGTGGAGGGCAAGGATGGGTGCAAGGGTCCCAGTGTGCAGAGACAGTCAGAGGGGGAGGAGAGCAGGCCACAGGGGGCAGGATGGAGGAGGCCACATAGGGGTTTGACAGCACAAGAGGAGTAGGAAGGGAGTTGTGGGTCGACAGTGCTGTAGCGGTGTCCTCGTTACTAGTTAGCACAGTGTATCCACCTGCTGATCAGAGGTGGCAGACAGGAAATGACATCACTGGGACTCGTTGTCATTCTTGTTCGAAAAAGGAATTTCAAAAGACGGTGCTTCCCAGAGAAGATTCCTCAACACGCCTGGCTCGCAGACAGTTGATCTCCGTAATCACCTGGAGGAAGAGCTTCCATTTAGAACTACATACAACAACTACAAAAACATCCATGAAAAAACAACACGGGTCACACTGCAATGACCGTGAAAGGAGGTTTGTGCATACTTGCTGTTTGGCCAACAGGAGCTGCTGAACTTTGGTGAAGGCAGCCTGCAGTGAGCTGCGGGCCTGGTTGAGTGAAGTGTCCAAGGCCAGCATGGACTGGCTCAGCTCCTCCTCCTTCAGAGACACGGCCAACAGCTGACCCACCTGGCCCGAGTCTGCTGCACACAGCACAGTTCATCAGAGTACAGCCACCAGGACAGTCACACGCTGTTCAAGACTGATTACACATGATTACAGCCTGAATACAAAGACAACTACCGTATTTTCTGGACTATAAGTCACACGTTTTTTATAGTATGGCTGGTCCTGCGACTTATAGTCAGGTGCGACTTATATATCAAAATATATATAATTTAACATGTTTTTAAATGTTAATTCATACTGACTGACATGAACCAACGAGTTCAACAGATTCAGTGATGTGGAATGAGATTGGGAGCTTGGTGAACTATCTTACCGGTAACTTGCTTGTTTGACTCACTAGCTTGTTATGTTAATTTAGCCTATTCAGCCTCCCAGGTATGTTCTTTATGCTGTTGTGTAGATAAATAACTGTTACTGTGTTACTTTAACATACCGGACACCTATTCAGCCTGTTGTTCTGTGTGCTGTTGTGTAGTTGACTAACTTGCCTTTCCAGATTAAATGTCTGTTGTTGGTCTTGGATTTTGTGAAATAAATGCAATTTATAGTCCAGGACATATATATGTTTTTTTCCTCTTCATGACGCATTTTTTGACTGATACTCCGGAGCGACTTATACTCCGGAAACAAGGCATATTTCTAGCAATGTCCCATTGACCTGACGACATGCCTTACTAACATTAGCAGCAATAGGGGAAACATTCTCAAACAGGTTAACATACCACTCTTTAGTTTCCCTTTCTGCCTTTTCCCGCTGCGGTCAGCAGATACACCAGGTAATCTGCTATCCTGTGGCAAACGGGTAAAAACTGTTGTTGTTGTAAATGTTGCTGTGGGGATTCAACATGTTTAAGTACACAAACATACATATCAATGTATTTTTCTCTAAATTGTTATGGAGTCAGGTGGCTGAGTGGTTAGAGAATTGGGCTAGTAACCAGAAGGTTGCTGGTTCGATTCCCGGCCTAGCAACGTGACGTTGTGTCCTTGGGCAAGGCACTTCACCCTACTTGCCTCGGGGGAATGTCCCTGTACTTACTTTAAGTCGCTCTGGATAAGAGCGTCTGCTAAATGACTAAATGTATATATACACACACAGAGTATGTAACAACACCATCCTGCTCACAGTGTTACACCTCTTCCTCTTCTCAGCTCTGTGGACCACTTCTCCATTGTGGCCATGATACAAGCTAGGGTCCGCCTGCAGAGAGACAGGGGACCCTAACGCTACTCTGGGCTGTTCCACCCTCTGGGCCCTGAGCGCTCTCTGTCTGTCAGGTGAAACCTGGGCTGGGGGAGGAGATGGGCCATGGTGCCCAGGCAGGGGAAGGTCCTCGTCAACACCCAAGCCCTCTGGATTGGAGAGATGTACCAGCTCCATCCCAAACCTGCAACAAGATTTAAAGCAAAATAAAAACAAATAATTTTTTGGGGGTTTTGTTCACTCAGTTTGTCACTGGTTCAGTCTACGAATGCCTCTGAGCTAAAATTGACTTATTCACCTGGGCATGCCATTGACCTTCTCGCTGTTGGCCTCCTGGGACATATCCTTCCAGTTGACCTTCGTCTGGGAGCCAGACGAGATCATCAGCTTCTGCGGAGTGGGCTTCAGCTCCGCCTCCTTGTCTTCCAGGCCCTTTGCCATTTCGCTGGCTTTCAAGATCCTGCGTGCTAAAGCAGCAGCCTTAAAATTAAGCCCTTTGCGCCAGTATTTCTTTCTTGGCATCTGAAAATCAGGGAAAAGCTATTAAGGAAGAAAAACAACATGTCAGCAGTACTAGTCTTCATAAAGCTACATTACAATGTTTCATTTTTGTATTTTTCGGAAGATATGCCGCCTTTGTATAAACCGCACCCCACCAGAATGGGAGCTTTGTGTTTGTAAATCTGAGTATAAGCCACACTGGAATATAGGTCGCACTTGATACGAGAACAATGATACCAAGCACGAGTATAGGCAATCTTACAGCATGCCGTTGTGTAACACACTTCGGTGGATAGTATGTCCAGAAATAAAGCCAAGTGTTTCGTGTATTGTATAAATATTATAAACATTTATTTTACAGTTAATGTTTGTTAGCAATTACATCACCAACGGTGGCAACTGTCCGAGTTTGGGGAGCATAAAAAACATGGGTAGCCTACTTCATCCATGTTCCCAACTTTACTTGGTGGGAAATTGTGTTCTCTTATAATCCCATGGACAAATGATATATAAAAAAAAAAAACTGTAGGCCTACTTTTTCCTCCCAGCCATCAGGTAATGTCTGTCCAACAGCTGTTCGGGCTCTGATAGATAAATTGTTCCTCTTCATAAAGCGGAAGCACCAAGATGGGCTAGACGTAAAATCCTCATGTCCCATTTCCTTTGCCATTACACTGGCTTTTAGTCGAATGGCTACAGTACTCCCGGCTTTCCCGGCATCTCGCTGGGCTGTGATCCAAGACGCCATATGCTTCTCTAAATTTGGCCAGCGGCAGCGTTGACCTCGACCAGCGGCTCTGGCAGTGGTTTTCTGCTTTTTCAGGTCATCTTCGCGGAGTCTCCACTGACGAACCTGTCTCTCATGTACTCCATGTTCTCTTCCTGCGGCACGGTTTCCTTTCTGTTTCGCAAGTTCAATTACCTCCAGTTTCTTAGAATTTGTATAAGATCTTCTAGAGGATGATGGCGCAGTTACAGATTCATTGCGAGGCATTATTAATATTTAAACTTTACTTTTAACACGAGTTAATGTGAATAAAAAGTGACTGCTAGTCTGCAGTAACTATAGTGATGTGTTGTTCGTGAACGATTCAAGGACTCGGGAGTAGAGTCCTCTCAAAGAGTGATTGGTTCATTTTTCTCGTGACCGCGCATTGGGACTGTTGCTTAGGCTCATTCAGGCTCGAGGAAACAGAAATGATTCGTTCATTTCCCAACTGGGTCTTCGGGTACGAGTCTTCGGATCCTTTTTCACGTGACCTGGATAGGTGGAAATGAACGAATGACTCGAAAAAGGATTCGTTCCTTTTAATGAACGAGATTCAAAGAACCGAGTCCGTAAAATGATCCGAACTTCCCATTACCAGCAGTAACTGAAGACTGAACCAAAACTAGCACATTTCTCGGCAGCCTGGAAATGGCTGAGCGAGTGAAACGAAACGTCTGTATTTGTTTATTTACACGCACATGGCTAAAATTGCATGGTCTGATTGACGATAAAGTTGACATTAGAGGAAAGTTTGTTTGATGACCATGAAATATGATATGACTTATTAAATCATGATTCGGACAGCCATGGACATTAAAATTGGTTCAGCATCAATCTGCATTAAAACATGCACAGTAACAAGAGTAGAGGGAATCAAGTGTTGTCTCTGCTCACTGTTAAATGATAAACTGTCCTTTTTATACTTTTACTGACCATACAGGTAGATTCCTTCAGAAAATACATCTAGTTTACTGCGAACAGTAGTCTGCGACGTTGTCTAGAACGATCATTCACCCACAAAATGCAATTTTCGCGTCACTTCATAGCTGATCTCAAAGCACATGTGATAAGACATTTTAAATTTCGTTCTTCTATTAGTTTTTCTAACTTGGCCATTTTACTCAATCAAGGTTTACAGTTAGTGCCAACAGTGTCTTCCGACCAGCTGCAAAAATTTACAAAGGAAAAAACTTTCCCAACAGAACGTTCAGATTTCTGTGCATTCCTAAAGAACTTTCAACAACTTGATATTTCTCAAAATTTCGATTTTTTCCATGTTGACGGTACGTTATTTTGGAAACAACCCAATCTTTCGTTTAAGACATGTCTAGTGGTTTTGCCTCTATCCAAGGTAGCAAGCAAGAAAGGTTTGATGGCTTATCCATTGCTAGCCTGAAATACATACTGTGTAGCCTATGTAAAGCTAGCAAAGAGAACTCCTAGTCGCTGCTAGCTTGTAACAAACACGGATACAAAACGGTATACAATATAGTGCTAAACTTAAAATGCGAATGAAAATGCAAGAATAAATGTTTTGTATCGCCGTTGTAGGTAGGCTCGTATTACTTACTGTCAAAATCAAATTTCTAAGCTGAGGGCGGCAGGAGTCGTTTTCGACGTCTTCAGTAGTACAGTGGGTAGAATTAAATTGTGTTCATCTCTGGGTCTTTAAAGAATGTATAATACATTACAACACATATTCTAGAACTGTAATCACCAGCTGCATATCAGGCACGACACTAACTATGATCCCAGTTATTAATATGTGTGGCATTTTAATCACTGAATGCATCACGGGCACTGTGCACGAGTGAATATAACAACAGGATTTATGAAGGAGGCATGTCTTAAAGAATATATTGTGCTTATTAAAGTTATGCATTGTGCTTATTAAAGTTATGAACTTAGAAGTGTGCCCAGGCTTAAACATTGGATCTCACACTGAGTGTGGGAAGCAGGCTGTTCTTTGTGTCTCTATCTTTTCATTTTCAGAAACAACCTTGAATCTGGGTGGAGATGGCACCCGAGCAGGTGGGACGCGGAGGCAAGAACAACTCCCTGATGCAGGAGAGAACAAGCTCAACCCTCTTTTCATCTTTTTGTTTTAATTGCACTGTATAAATATATGCTGGGGATGGACAGATAGCCAGTTGGACTTCGTGAACCAGCCCAAACTCTGTTGCGGGTAGGGAAACGTAGACAACCCCAGAGCTCTGTACTTGTTGATTTCCAACTGCTGCATTAAAGCTGATATTATCGGACCTCTGCGACTCCAGACCACTCTTTCTAGAACACAGATTTGTGTCATAGAATACCATCATTACATATTGGAATAGACACAAAGATTTAGAATCCTTCAACTGGTGACCCCGACGCTGAAAAGAGGGAGTCCAGAGGGTTCCGGCCCGACCGACGGATCGGGGGAGAGACCCATACACCGGTGCGAGGAGACAGACGTAATCGTCAGAGGCCTCAACATAAAAAAAAAGGTAAGCAGACACCTGTTAATTCAAAGTACTGCTATTCGGAACTGAGAACCAAATTTAGACGATTACTATGTTTCATCGTACCTAGTCAAACCAACAGTGGTGGGAAATCAACCGTTTTTGTGTTTTGTCTTGTCCAAGGGGAGGTTAGAGTCCTCTCCAGGGGTTAGAGTCCCTAAATTCGTTGTCTTGTCCAAGGGGAGGTTAGAGTCCTCTCCAGGGGTTAGAGTCCCTAAATTCGTTGTCTTGTCCAAGGGGAGGTTAGAGTCCTCTCCAGGGGTTAGAGTCCCTAAACTCGTTGTCTTGTCCAAGGGGAGGTTAGAGTCCTCTCCAGGGGTTAGAGTCCCTAAATTCGTTGTCTTGTCCAAGGGGAGGTTAGAGTCCTCTCCAGGGGTTAGAGTCCCTAAATTCGTTGTCTTGTCCAAGGGGAGGTTAGAGTCCTCTCCAGGGGTTAGAGTCCCTAAATTCGTTGTCTTGTCCAAGGGGAGGTTAGAGTCCTCTCCAGGGGTTAGAGTCCCTAAATTCGTTGTCTTGTCCAAGGGGAGGTTAGAGTCCTCTCCAGGGGTTAGAGTCCCTAAATTCGTTGTCTTGTCCAAGGGGAGGTTAGAGTCCTCTCCAGGGGTTAGAGTCCCTAAACTCGTTGTCTTGTCCAAGGGGAGGTTAGAGTCCTCTCCAGGGGTTAGAGTCCCTAAACCCGTTGTCTTTGTCCAGAGGGAGGTTAGAGTCCTCTCCAAGGGTTAGAATCCCTGAACACTGTCTATTTGTGTGGAGTCAGATTGAGTTTAATAAAAATAGAGAGGAGTGTGGTGTGTTTTTTCCTTTGACCAAGAAGTTAAAGAAATCCCGAGGAGAGTTGGAGAAAGGTGGGGGCTAAAAGAGTCAGTTACGTCGAGATCTTACAAAGGTTATCCCAGAGGGTATACCCCTGGTTTATAAATAGGTTCTAATACAATTGGAAGAGTTATACTAGAGCAAAATTAAGTGAATAGACGGTAAACGCTAAACAGCTGTGTTGGTCAAAGAATGGTTTGAGGAAATGTATGTGAAAAATTATGAGGAAGCAATTGGAAAGTTACATAAAGGATTGGTTTAGAGAGGATCATGGAAGGTTATGAAATAAAACAAGAACGTTTTGTGGATGTGAAGAGATGATTGGTTTAAACACTGATGTTTTGAAGAGGAAACTACGAATATACTTTGAAGGTATATATGGGATAACATTTTAAGTCAAAATAGTAAAATCTAGGGTTTTTAAGAGTTTTGATAAAGGTATTAGATGTAATTTGGTTAAAAATGAGAAAGAGAAAATAAATAAATGTACTTTTATTTGGAGTTTAATTATAATTTGGTTTTAAGTTTTATTTAAGAGTTTTATCAGAGCCTGGCATACTGTTTGGGATAAACAGTTAGGCTGTGATAATGTTGTATTATGAAGAGGGTTATTATAACATTCAGTTCTGAAATAATTTGGGAAGACTCATCAAGTCTGATAAATTGTGGTTATGATGGTTTGAGCTAATTGGCTCGTTTTGAACTGCAGCAAAACGAGTTATGAAGTTCTACCTATCTGACCTTTATAGAAAATATAGTTGGGAAAAATGTTTGGTTAATAGCTACATTAAGCACATTATTTGGTTTATATTTCATTTAAGAAGCATACGGATTCTGGTTTGGCATAATGAAAATTGCTTTGATCATATCTTTGATAAAAAGAGCTGTGATTTGGTAAAATAGAGAATCTAAAACAATATTGGTCTTAAACTTAACTGTTTTAAAAGACAGAAAAGGTTTTTTGGAGTGAAAGAAATTAGACTAACAGTTGATTTTCTAAAGAAGGGAACAAAGAAACAGATTGTAATTTCTAGGCATGAATAATAGGAGTTGAATATCAAATGATGATGTATGGTCTTATTAGATGCTGTTACATGTGTTTGCTCAACAATAAGAAAACTGAAGGGTCAATACTGCCTGGTAATTATAGATACAGTATGTTTACTATGTGAATTGAAGTCTTTCCCAGTCCTATACCAGATGCATAACACCATTTGAATTGATTTATTGGAGATCATATGTAATACCACAACTTAAACCTTTCACATAGCATGATGAAGAGGCGAATCAAATGGTTAACCAATTTTATAAAAAATGCTAACTAGAAAAGAGATGTCTTCTGCTAAATTCTGTTCCAGGTGAATCAGTAAACCAAAGAGTGGAGGAGTCAAACGAGGAGATTGGGTATTGATTAAAGTTATCAATGAAAGGAGGGATCTTATGAAATCTTTAAAATATCCTGTCTAATTTCTGGTTTTTCTATTTGTTTCGAATTTATTTTATTTTATTACAATTCTAAAAGCTTGGCTGAAGTTGTATGTATGTGGTGAAGGGGGCCTGTGAGCATGTCCAGGTCTGCCGTGGATACATGGATGTCGAATGTCCACTCTGTGGAGTGACGGTGGGTTTTCCCCTATAACATCATTAGGGTTTTCCCACTGTGTCCAGTGTGTCCTCACCACTTGGCCATAACGCTGCATAGTCTCATCATTATTGTTGATTTGTATGCCAACATTGTGTAATCAGTAATGGGATATTTTTTTATTTGTGTTTGTTGTCACACCCTAAAAGGGTGTGAAAGGAGGGATTTATTTGAACTTTAAAAATATCCACTTTAAATCCTTAAATGGGTTCTTGATTTCAATATCTGTGTTTAATCATTGGTGTTCGACTGTTCGCATCTCATTTGACTCAGTTACTGCTTGATCATGGGAGATAAGGTGATGCTGGGACTGTAACTCTTTTCTGCTTCAGGACGAGTCAGACCGGCGGGTCTGACTACCTAACCCCTGTTCTAAGGCCCCATTCCCCTGGAGACCCTGCCCCATCTGCCCCTATGCCTCATCAGACCTATGAGTGGTCTGCCCCCCCCCTTCCCCTTGAAGACCCTGCCCCACTTGCCCCAATACATCATCCGATGTTCGGAGAAGCCTGTTGTACATTTATGGACAGGACCATTCAAGGTCATCGAGAGAACCTTGCACGCCCTAAGGGTGCTGGGGAAAGGAAGTACGTGGTACCAGTGGAGCATGTGTTGTGCTGCTCCAGAATCCAGTTGTACGTTGCAGGAGTTGGTGGAGAAGGGCCAGTGAACCTTTTGCTATTGCTACGAATGTGAGAGTCCGGAAAAGAGGGTTACAACTAGGCCAAGAGTGATACTGCTTGACCACACTAGAATTGTACTGGACTAAGAAGGTTTCCGCTATTTTACTTAAGAGTGTTCTATATCAATATCAACATGACTGTTGCTGTATCCCATGTATCAGGTCCCTGTGTAACAGGATCATTGTCTCGGCTGAGGATAACCCGACGAAGGGGTTCCAAATGCCGTTGCTGGGGCTGGCTGACCAGGACGAGGAGGCGGTGGTTGGTCCGGGCTATGTTGATTGATCTCTGGTGTTTTCAGAGATCAAAAGAGGGATTAAAGAATGTATAATACATTACAACACATATTCTAGAACTGTAATCACCAGCTGCATATCAGGCACGACACTAACTATGATCCCAGTTATTAATATGTGTGGCATTTTAATCACTGAATGCATCACGGGCACTGTGCACGAGTGAATATAACAACAGGATTTATGAAGGAGGCATGTCTTAAAGAATATATTGTGCTTATTAAAGTTATGCATTGTGCTTATTAAAGTTATGAACTTAGAAGTGTGCCCAGGCTTAAACATTGGATCTCACACTGAGTGTGGGAAGCAGGCTGTTCTTTGTGTCTCTATCTTTTCATTTTCAGAAACAACCTTGAATCTGGGTGGAGATGGCACCCGAGCAGGTGGGACGCGGAGGCAAGAACAACTCCCTGATGCAGGAGAGAACAAGCTCAACCCTCTTTTCATCTTTTTGTTTTAATTGCACTGTATAAATATATGCTGGGGATGGACAGATAGCCAGTTGGACTTCGTGAACCAGCCCAAACTCTGTTGCGGGTAGGGAAACGTAGACAACCCCAGAGCTCTGTACTTGTTGATTTCCAACTGCTGCATTAAAGCTGATATTATCGGACCTCTGCGACTCCAGACCACTCTTTCTAGAACACAGATTTGTGTCATAGAATACCATCATTACATATTGGAATAGACACAAAGATTTAGAATCCTTCATCTTGCATTAGGGACAAAGAGTATAAAAGTACAGTTTTAACCTCGAGAATAATCGTCAGAGTTTAGAAGACGTATCTACTCTTTGTAATCGTGGTACCGGTTGTTGGAACACCCCCGGATATAAAATCAGGAAATCACGTACCTGAATGTAGAGCGTGCAAGTAACATCTTCCAACTACGGTGGATGACTACAGCACAATTCTGGTAACTACACAGTGTACATTTTTTTGCTTAGCAGTTAGCACACTTTTGTCCATAGCAACGTATACATACTGCACACAGTAGTGCAGCACATGGACTACAAGGGCAGTTGTAACAGTAGGCTATTACAGTTATTAGTACCAAAGAATAAGGTTAGCAAGACAGTGCAACAGTAGCATCATCCTAACTATGGATCTCATCTCAACAGTAGCAGTATCAACTATAATATTGTTTATTTTTATATGAGATAATATTGCATAATTCGGCAGATAAGCCAATCGAACAACATTATCATACGATGCATCTTTTTATTTTCTGTATTTTTGTCATCAAATTTCAACAAACATAGAAATATCATTGCAATTTATCAATAAACAGAAAATCTTTTTGAAAATCATATTCTACGGGCAGGTATAAATACATTGACTGGATCATCTCAATAATCATTAATTACAAAGACAGTTATGTATGCAGCTACACCAGAACATCTCCATGATGACTCATCTAGTCTACAAAGATGGGCAAAAAAATACAGTGTGTCCGATCAACATCTTGACGCACTTAGTCTTTTTACACACTCGAGGTCTACTCCATAAACATACAGTCCTTTCGATTTCAACAGAAGCATTATGTACAAGTCAAAATGCTCATGCTCACTTTGCCACCCCTCAGTAAAGGCTATTTATACACACTGAGTGGCACTACAGTGGCACTAACTAAATCATCTGCACATTTTTTTTTAAACAATGTATATGAGTTTGGTTATCAAAGTCATGCACAAGTTAAATTTATTTCTGACATTAATCAAACTTGGAGTTGGATGGTAACTATAAAAAATGTCAACGCACCTACTGCACACTACAGGTTAAGGCAATAGAATTAAATTCCTGATATACCGTTAAAATGACTGACATGAAATTAAAGCTGCTCTAGACTCCTTCAACTCAGTACCTGCCCCTTTAAATCACATTGATCCATCACAAAAGTGACTAACCAGGAATTACATGTTGACATTCCGCAATAAGGTCTTAAATGAATGAAAACATCAAGGAACTCAATACAGCCTTTGCACAGTGCAATCACAACTCAACATTAGAAAAAGCCCTTTGAATCTGTACATATGGCATGGCTTTTCTATCACAGAGGTTGGAAGAAAAGACAAGCTTTAAGAAATAATTTCATCAGCAGAGTGCAATAGGACCAGAATATCTCTACTTAAGAGGGTCAATGCACAAGTAAATCAGTGACGGAAATACCCTTAAAATGATAAAATGCACTGAAAAAATACATAGCGTCATTGCAGCGCAAGAAATCCAACAACCGCATATTTCCATAGTGGTGTCCTTTGAGTGTCTAAACAGTTACAGTGCCTCTATGTGGTTGACAATAGTTACTGCCACATTTAAGTAAGCAGAAGTCTTCTACTGTTAATCTAGGATCAGTTTACCCATCCCAAAATCCTGAGATTTGTCACTGGAGGGACATGAGTTCAACTGAATGGAGATCCCCATCAACAGGCAAACTTAAACCACTTATATAATCAGTAACTGTGACACATTTGCACACAATCTACCAATACCAAGTGCCACTACAGACAACAACAACAACAAAAGTAAACTTCCTCTCAAAACTGAATTGCTTAGAAAAACTATTTTCTACATTTGGGTTAATAAGAAACAAATTACTTAAAAAAGTGACTTTTGATGTTTTTGAAAAATAATAATATATCAACTTGTACCCTCTCCTGCAAGTCAATCTCTCCCACAGCACTCGCTTCATAGCAGTTAAGCATATAGTGCACATCAGTTAGACCCAGTTCATATGTTCACTGAACTCGTTGCCAAGCCAGTCCAACCCATTGTTAGTTTTCTCTCTTTCATTTTTGGATATGGGAAAAGTACAATACACTTATGTATAAAATTCTGTACCCGATAATTATTGCATTTAACACAATGAACAATCCTTTTGCATATGATTTATATGGAATCTGGTTGACTTCATGTTTCTCTCTGAACCTTCTTCTTCTGGGTCAGTTTTGGAGCCTCTAGGATCGGGTCGGACTTTACTGTGAAGAAACCAGTAAAACATGATGTTATCATCATCATAACATTAGTATATAATTCAGTTGTAGCTCTTCACTATAGGTATAACAACTGGACTGATTATATAATTGACAAAAAATCTCCAATTACCAACAGTGTTACACATTTCAAACTGCACCAACCCTAACCGGTGGTTCTATAGCTGGTTCTATAATTCTCTATCATTAACAGAAATATTTGATTTCAATCAACCACATGCAGAAGTTGCTTGACCATGGATAAGATATTGTTTCCAAACTTGCATTAGGTAACTGGCAAATAATTTTTGTAGTTCACAAGCTAGAACATTTCTACAAACATGATGGCATAAACAAATGCTGCCCAACCATCTAAAAAATATGACTACAGCATTAATAAACCATGATTGTATATTGCTGGTTTAAATTTAAGTGCATGTATTTTTCCTGTTCGAAGACAAGGAATTCATACACTATTCTACTGTGACACCTACTTCAAAGCTTTCAGTTTTTTCTGTGCATATTGGTCAACATTGGCAGGAAAGCGGTCTTACTCTGAGAGCACGGCATGGTGGCTAACTGCTTGGTAGAGGTTACTGCTGGAGGAAGCGCTTAGCTTATTTGGGTCTTAGGTAACATGTTAGTCACTGGTAGGACAGAACTCTCAGGGTTCACCTACGCAAACAGAGGTACTATCAATATGAAATTTTCCCGATTCTAATGTTTTTGTTTCATTTTTTTTGTACACATCTAACTACAGATAGGATCTTTCGCTCTCAATCATTTTTTGTTCAACTGTTTTCTTACCTGTGCTGGAACACCCTCATCCTCCAGTTTCTTCTTCTTTTTCTTCTTCTTCTTGGATTTGGCAGTTCCCCCACTGGCGGCATCCTCCATCTCCTCATCCGACACCTGGGTTGTCAACAAATATCAGCCAATTAGGAACTCTTTCACCAGGCTTCCGAATTTGACATGGACAAAGCCACCAGAGAACAACACACGATTAGACGGATACACAATCAACGGCTGGATGGAGTGTCTGGATGGAGTGTCTGGATGGACTGGATTTTGTGTAACTTAACCTTTAGATTTATAACAAGAGACTAGAAGATGACTCATTTCATGAACATTTATTCAGATGCTGTTATGCGTAGCTGTGAGTGGACAGCCATGTCCGACCTGGCCCACCTGGGGTGCGGCCTGCTCCGGTGGTGGTGGGGCCGGGGCCTCCACCACCACCGGCTCCTCGTAGTTCCCCCACAGCTCCGTTGGGGCGTTCCAGTCAGAGCTGGGGTCCGCTGCATCGATGCCATCTGGTGACACACCATGTCATTACAGATTGATATGAAAACCAACATTTCAGGTGTTGACAACTTCAAACTTTTACCAAAATGAATATACCACAAAACGAAGCACGTGTTCAGTGAAGCTGGGCTCAGACATGACCTCAAATTAAGGACAAGTCGTTCCAGGTTCTTTTCCTTCAGTTGTACGCCTAATTGTGTGCATGCGCTAGATTATATGGTGTGCTGGATTTAAATCCACTAATCGTTACCATGCCCTCGTTGGATTTAAAAAACTGAGCTCTACTTCCTTTTGGTTGTTAAAAAGATTGCAAGGTAAGGTTGTGCTTACTGGACCAAACATCCTCACAAGCGGGCTGATTATCCCGTTGCCGATCAGCAGGAAAATGGGGCTTGGGCTCCGAGGCTAGAATTAATACAAAAATAAAAGAATGTAGAACAGAAAGAGACCATAAGCATATTTCAAGACATAAATCCATTAAATAGTCGGATAACTGATTTTGAACTTGACTTTTATTTACCTGTTGTGTTCATTCCAGGCACAGAGAAAGTCACAGGTTTGAGTTCAGGCTTGATCCTGCTGTCGACCCCACTCCATGTCCCTGATATAAAAGGGTAACGCATTGTTAATATGCAGTACAAACTAACTTGAACTGATTTTCACCATTGAGATAGCTTGACAACTGGTAAGGAAATCCAATTATGGCATAGTCTTGACCAAATGGGTATTTGTATTGATATTGGTAAAGAACTGTTTTGAATGTCAGAGCATTTGCTCTGAATGCTTAGACCCTTCCACATCCAAAGCATTCCAGTTCCCAGTAGTGTGACAATAGCATAGTATATTTGCTACAGTATGTGCATTTGATTTATCTTAGCCAGGACAGTAGATTCATTGGAATTTTCACAATCATACAACCAATGTTCATTGACTCACCAAATTGTTAATGAAATGCATGTATGTGAAACTATTTGTCTTTAGACCAGCTTCCAGTACCTTCCATATCTGGATTCCAGGTCTGGGACTCAGGGTTTCTGTGTCGGGGGCCAGTGGTTATGGCCGGCCAATCTTTGATGGCCATCTGGCTGGGAAGTTTTGTGGACACATCTGCCCATCCTCCCCCATTCACTGAGGGCTCCTCTCTCCAGTGGGGGTTCACTGAGAGTGTGAAAAGAGCGCTGTTAAATTATTACCTCAATGAGACATTGTGTTGTGTGTTGAGAGAAACACGTAAAAAATATTTGGGCCATTTTGATGGCTCGAATCACAAAATGACATAAGATTAATAAAATGGCCTCTAAAATGACAGTTATTTTCTCCCTCAGCCTCCACTATGTAACAATAACATGGATGAGGAGAAGAGATAACCTGGTGCAATGGAAACATCTCCTTTTCCACCAGTCCTTGTCCGCTGGGGTTCTGCAATCAATTAAAGCAGCGTTTAAGTGACTAAGTGGGTGTCTTTGGATTTCAGATCAGACTTTTAGATGCACTAGTCCAAAGGTTCAAGCTCATGATTAAAACAGATATAATAAGGTATAAAAACAAACACAAAGTCCATGTTATTTTTATGGACCGACTGACCGACCAACAGAGTGAGCTATAGGGGTGCTGGTTGGAAACAAGGAAGCAAGGAACAAGAAAACACTTCTAGGAACCAGTCTCTCTGATATCTTACCTTTGTTTTTTCTGTTGGTATGGAGGGGGGCGGTGACAGTGGGTGGGTTTGTATGAAAGCTAGGAGCCTCCACACCACCTGGGCTTCCTGAGTCATCTGGACCCTTGTCCTTCCGCCGCTGTTGTTTTTTCTCTCGGTTACTTACCTTGGTCTCCCATGCCCCTAAGGAAAGACAGAGTGCTTGTGAAGAGCTTTGAGTAGATTTAAAGTCTGTGGCTGTTTGATTCATTTGCCACGGCCTCTTATATTTTTGCCTTTGACATCTGTTTATTTTTCATCCAGCCTTTACTTTCATCAGGACACTGCATAGGCTTTTCAATAGTTCCATGAAATCTAGTTTCAACTAATCATTTACAAACAGAGATTGCAAAATTGAAACTGGGATAAACAATTGGTAGATACTGCCCAAAGCCCTAGTTGGAAACTAGACCTATCCCATTGGATTAAGGCCACGTGTCTAATAACCTTTCACCTATTTGACTCAGCAATAGCCAAGTTAGTGAGTTACGGGTCATTTTGAATAACAAAAAGCCTGATTCCCTCAACAATGCCATTGTTGCCTTAAGGAAGTTCCTTAGATCTGTGAAAATACTATACTACTGCAGAATATACTGCAGGCTGAACCCTGAAAGTAAGGTAGTTTTATAGCCAACTTGTGCATGCCTTAAAATAAGAACCATGCAGTCTAATCCTATACTTTCTGACTGGTATTTTTAGATTTCCCAATACAATATATATATACAACTGATATATTTGCATACATGATTCATTAATATACAGAATATTCAGGCAAACTTAATAAGGAAATAGGTACATACCATCATCTGACTCCTTTCCAATCGACACTAACACATTCTTGGCTGGCTTTACCTCCTGTTTAGGTTTCTTCTTGCTTTTCTTTACCTGTGTAAGTACAGGCTACAAAAATGTGATATATGGCACTGGCTACATTCATATTACTTTGTTTCAGTGCACCAAAGATCTGTGGGGGCATTTTTAGATGTACTTATGGAATGTGACATTCTAGCTACATACCTTCTCGGTTTCAACCTCTGGTGCCAATAATGGAGATGATTTGGGGATTTCTTCACCAGCTCTCACCTCTGCTTTGGGCTCTGGTACAGTTCGACCATTGGATTGAGCCTTTTCAGGGGGAAATATACATGTGAATAAGTATCAGAGATGTCAAGCTGTAGCTACAGTTAACATATAGCTACATTATGCTGGTCGACTGGCTCACTAACTAAATGAAATACAGCCCAACAACGTTATACTCACTGAGGTCGCTGGCAACAATATTACGTTTACGCAATAGTTAAATACATAAACTAATGTTCAAATAATGAGATTACAGTCACTAACTAATGTTCAAATAATGAGATTACACTATTGATCAAATAAGCAAGGAAACAGATCTGGAGACAAAGTTCGTACATATACACCAGCTAAATATATTTTACAAGGGAAAGCAAGTGGCCAGTAGACATTATTGATCAGAGCAAAATTAGTCAGCTAGCTCATTTTTGCTTATAAGTTATTTGGCTTCTCAAAGCTAGCTAGCTTTAGTCTATAGAGGATGCCACGACGTCAATGCATTTGCTCAGCCAGGTTGTCAACAGCTAGCTAAGAGCTCGGGGCTAAGCAGCTAACTAGCTAGGTAAATGTCTTGAACTAGCTACTTACTGTACCTTATCAACAGATTTCTTTTTTATCTTTTTCTTTTGTTCCTCGGATTTGACAGTCTTGATCACTGGAGCCTTCACTGGTTCACCACCACTGCCGTATGTGGCAGACGTTATACGCTTTTTCCCACTGCCACATAAAGCGGCCCACGACATCACAAGCACTACTAGCACACCAACGACCGCCGTTAAGAGAACAGCCCAAGACGGGTAGAGCTCAGGCCTCAGTCCTAGTTCAACTCCAAACTGCGATCTAATATATCCCTGTCCAGAGGATAAGATCTCTCTGAGACGACTAGAGATCAATTCAGCTTGCTCCATAGCTAGGGCTTGCCAATCCGTTGCCATTCTCTCAAGCTGCCAGTACAGTAGCTCAAGATTGATTTAAGCACAGCTACGAAGTTGTCTGCTAGCCGCCTAGCACTGCCAGCCACCGTATGCTAACAAGGGGTGGAGCTTGACCTGAAATGAACAGCCTGGGAAAAATATGAAACCTTGACAACAAAAATTACAACATATCTACGTTAATATGCATATTTCATGTGTGTATTATACATTGTTTAATGGTATATTTAAATGGATATCATGAGAAGTCAGCATTTAAACGGTGTGCAGTTAAGCACAATATATCTTTAACCATAGATAACACACAACTACATTTTCAGATGGCAGACATTTTTATATTTATATATAGACTTTATTTATATAGCACATTTCATACAAGAATTGCAGCTCAAGGTGCTTTACATTAAATTAATAAAAACAATAATACAAGTGATAAAAGTAATACAAAATGTAACTCAACAAAAACAGGCCGCAGTCTTTGCTGGAATCCAAAACACATAAGCCGCAGTCTTTGCGGTATCTCGAGCCACTGTCTTCGTGGTTTCCCAAACAAGCCGCAGTCTGCGGTATCTCGAGCCACAGTCTTTGTGGTTTCCCCAATATAAATAAAAATGTAACTCAACAAAAACACAGGCCGCAGTCTTTGCGGGAACCCAAAACTCAACAATCACACAGGCCGCAGTCTTTGCGGGAATTCAGAACACATAAGCCCAGCCACAGTTTTTGTGGTTTCCAAATATAACTAAAAATCTAACTCACAAAAATACAAGCCAGTCAAAAACACACAAGCCGCAGTGTTGGCGGAATCTCGAGCCACAGTATTTGGGGTTTCTCAAAACAAGCCGCAGTCTTTGCGGTATCTCGAGCCAGTCTTTGCGGTATCTCGAGCCACAGCTTTGTGGTTTCCCAATATAAATAAAAATGTAACTCAACAAAATACATAAATATGTGCATAGTACAATGTCATTCAAATCTCTGAACTCTGTCATGTGTGGACTGAATTCACTGTTTGTTATAATGTGGATAAAATAATTATATAAATCTGTGTGCCAGTCAGCTTAAAAGTCAGCATCCAGAGTGAATTCACTGTCCATGGCATTAGACATCACTCCAAATCTCTGATACTCAGACACCCTTTTCTCAAAAAAGTTAGTCTTCCCCTCCAATGAAATGGACTCCATGAAGTCAAAAGGGTTTTCAACTTTGTAAACCTTAGGGAAAAAAGAGTGCTGGTTGTTTATGTATAGAAATGTATGATTCTTTGACACTGACACTTTCGATACACAACTCTGTTACAATATTCTGTTTATTGCGATACCCTTTAGCCCTATAAGGGCTAATCTTCCAGGGTACGAACAATTAACAAACACACACATGTATGACATATATATACAGATTACAGATCAAAGAAACATAGTCATACATAATCATCACATAAAATATACAGTAAAAAAATTCCCATAACTTCCTCAAATGATTTTGTAATTACTCAGTACTTTGTAGGGACTGTGAAGGGGACACAATCTGACATACCTTGTTTAGTCCCAGATCCTCAAGCAGCCTGTCAGCAACAAACTCAATATATTGCTTCATCAGTGAGCAATTCATTCCGATGAGATTTACTGGTAAAGCCACGGTCAGAAACTCCTGCAATGGCACAGGGTACATCATCTTTTATTCATTTAACAGTCTATATCCAAAGTGGTGTACAAAAAAAAATGCATTAGAAATGCATTAGAAGATCAAGGATCAGTACTTCGGTGATCAGAGTCAATGAACAGTCTGTATTTACTAGCCGCTTCGCAAAGTAACCAACATCTCAGCTAAAAGGCCACTTCTGGTGCCCTTAGGCTGAGCAGAAAAAACAAATTTAGTCAAAGTGAAGCTTGTAGAGGAGCATCTTGAGACCACAGAGGGCCATAGGGTGGGAGAGGTGTGTAGTTTCCACTACTGGAGAGCATGGAAGGAGAAGTACCGCATGTGGGAGAATAAGGAACCTCCTTTCTTTTCATAGGGGTCAGGAGAGGGGTTATGGAATAAGAGTTATGGAAATGTTATGGAAGTATCCAGCTTTTATACTTATGATTGATTTTTCCATTTACCTGCTCAATGCTAACGGCTTTCCTGATAATGTCCTTTATCCTGTTCTCTGAAGGCTTCTTCACAATGTAGCTGAACAGTAGGCAAGCAAAGTTACAGTGCAGGCCCTGAAATAAAAGAGATACAGAATCACAGATACAGCTTTAGGCCTGTCACAATACTTAATTGTGATAAACGATATTATGGTCATTTTAAGATCATTTTATGCCACTGATATAATGGTAACATACTGTAATAGCAAAATAAAGCAAGCACACCCTTGATTCCTATCTTGGTTACAGAGAGCAAGTGAGATTCCTATCATTTTAGTTAGATGTACCAACACACATTTAAACACAACAGGAAATATTGAGGTCTGTATTATGTAGGCTACAATTAGTCGACAAGCCTACCCACAGACTGGGTTTTCCCTTGTGATATATTTTCCTTCAGTCAAATGTAAAACAATTTAACTAATCCTATTACCTCATCCCGGCTGATTAGTTCATTGGAGTAGGTAAGACCCGGCATCAAGCCTCGCTTCTTCAGCCAATAGATTGCAGCAAATGAACCTGAGAAGAAGATACCCTCCACAGCAGCAAATGCAACTAGTCTCTCCCCTGATAAGAAAACAACATAATCCCAATAACCAGAGACATTTCATAATTAGCCCAACACAAACACACAATGACCAAATTACAAAGGCTGATGAAACCAATATATGTTTGTGTTGTACTGTATTTCAGTCAAAATCCTATGGATTGAATACAAATGTTACATACAATAGGCCTACGTTGAAGCTCTAACATCTAAACTTACCAAAAGTGGATTTGTCTGATATCCACTGGAGTGCCCAATCAGCTTTTTGCTTCACACAAGGCATTGTCTGAATTGCATTAAACAAGTAATCCCTGAAAAGACAAACGATAAAGGAAGATGTTACATTTACATTTAGTCATTTAGCAGACGCTCTTATCCAGAGCGACTTACAGTAAGTACAGGGACATTCCCCCGAGGCAAGTAGGGTGAAGTGCCTTGCCCAAGGACACAACGTCAGTTGGCATGACCGGGAATCGAACTGGCAACCTTCAGATTACTAGCCCGATTCCCTAACCGCTCAGCCACCTGACTCCTATGTTACTGTTGATGCACATTTTGTTGCATTTGAGTTGACCGCTCTGGTGTGGTAAAGTAACTACCTTTCCTTCAAGTCCATGATGTAGGTGTTGATGAGCAGACTGTACATTTCGGAGTGAACATTTTCAATGAGGATCTGAAAGCCGTAGAAGGAACGTGCCTCTGGAACCTGAACCTCCTGGCAGAACCTCTGGACCTATGAGTCAAGTTTAGACACATCTGTATCAGCATATAGATATTGCTAGTCATAACTAAATAATTACCAAGAAACCTCTACCATATCATGCAACTGGGTAGAGTACTGAGGACTTTCTATTTTCTTCTATTATTGATATTGTCTTTAGAACTTTGCAAGACTATTGAAATCCTACTTACTAAGTTCTCATTGACAATGCCATCGCTGGCAGCAAAGAAGGCTAAGACATGGGAGATGAAGTGTTTCTCAGTAGACTTCAAGTTGTCCCAGTGCACGAGGTCTTTAGAGAGATCCACCTGTGACAGTGTAGGCTACAGTTAAAAAAAACAATAACACAAATCATGGTGTCTTTGTGGTTGTTGGAGAGGTGCAGGTTTCTGATATCTGGTCGACCTACCTCCTCTACTGTCCAGAAGGACGCCTGCGCCTGTTTGTACATTTTCCAGATGTCAGGATATTGGATGGGGAAGATGACAAAACGTCTTGGGTTTTCTCTGAGCATTGGTTCATTTTCTGTCTCGGAATTGTTGTGGTCAGGCTCTCTGTGTACATTCTTAACCAGATGAAAATCAAGAAAGCTCAACATGCGTCGAATCATCACGTCATTAGACGTCACCTCTGGGTGGTATCGTGATAGAGTAAATGTGTCTCAAGTTCAACAGGTTTACGTTATAAAATTACGTTTACGATCCAACATCATAGCCAATCACTGCGCATGCGCATCCTTTCATAACATTAAAAAATGGACGACATTGAAGTGTATCTAAAATAAACCAGGTCTCTTCAAAAGTTCAATAACACGATTATTAAAAATTGTTGGATTAGATTAACCACTGTGCAAACTATGTTGCATAAGACTACGCAATAGCCTACCTAGATTTATTCAACCAATGTGTCTCCATAGATCGTTACAAAAAAGCAAGCTTTAACAGACAACGCTTTACGTGCATTAATTGAACAATGCTCATACATTGACACTATCGATTACCTGACACTCTTTCGACATCGGGCATTGATCTACATGACTTAAACATTCCATTTTTAAACAGAACAACTCCACTGCTCCTTCTCCATGGCACCTCCATACAAAATAAATGCTGACCACATAGTTGGTTTACAGCGCCTCCTCTGGTTCTTAATGCACACCAACACTTTAGGGTAGATGCACTAACCCAGGAGCCAAATTTTCCTTTTCAACTATAAACTGCATTGGAAGCCAAAATCCATCCATCGATTGAAAATAAAAATCACAACTGCTTTTCTTCTGGAATCTCCAGTTGGGTATTTTTCACATGAAGTGTTTCTCAATTTATCTTAATATGTTAGCAAAATCTATATTGTGGGAGAACGTTCTGCAGATCCAACAGGCATTGTGTCAAACTGTTTCCCACTTTTCTCCATCATCATAACATTAGCATAAACATAAGCCTACAAATGAAAGGTTGGCATGAAAAACAATGTTTGTACAGTCTTGTCACCCTTATTCCCCGAATGAACACAATCTGCACATTGGAAAAGTCCATGCTCATTAGATACAATATGGCTGTATTCCAAAACCTTTTTAAAGACTATTAAGGTTTAGGCAATTTACTCTAACTAATACTAAAATTGCGTGAGAGCCACACAAGTGGTCAGTTGGCTCGGCTCCGGAGCAACTGCTCTACACAAAACATGAGGTAAGAACAAAAATACTGTGGGATTACTTTTATTCTAATGGCTTGCACATTCACACCCATTGCTATACATTGTGACAAAGACACAAAAAATGGCCACTGAGTTTATTACAAACGGTGTAATACAAAACATCCTTACATAAACTAAAATACATACCTTTAAACAATGTATTTATAAAGGCTTAATTTTGTGGAATGCCAGGAAAAGGGGAAATGCAGGTAAGAATGTTATCCTTCCTATGCTCCGAAGTTATGAAGTGCCAATCTGAACATGTCATTCACACATATCCAATTGTTCCCAACTTGCTTCAGCAGGAACACTTGATGAAAGCCCATAACATGGTCATCATCAGCCTATCGAGAAAAAATAAAAACAAGAATTACAGTTTTTTACAGTCGCTAGGACACATTTATCAATACTTAAGTCACTTTTTCAAAACTCTTCACACAGTTCTCCTAACCAACTTTCAGCTTGGCACAGCAGTTAATTTCACATTCAAAATGCACTTAAACTACCAAATCACTTCATACATGTCTCAAATCAACACATTCTTCCATAACACTAACAAAGGTTGACAGCCAACAAACATACTTTGTCACCCACAAAACAATGACCTAAAAATCACTAACAACAGGTAGCATTATACAACGTTTTCTTATGTAAAACAAGGACACCTCTCTACTGTTTAGAATTCACTGCAATATATGTTACTGGAATGAATCAGACATGATGCAGTATGCTTCAATATGTTGTATATCTTTCTTTTTTTTCTCACTAATTCCAGAATACAAGAATTTGTATACACACCATCCACTGATACAGATACAATAGGAATGCTACTGTAATCTTCTGCATTTGGCCATAGTTTCTCATCCACATCACATCTTATGTCATCTAGGGCAATACACTTGGGAAAGAATCTTCTGGCATGCCTGATCCATCCCTTGAAATGTCCAGGCATCCAGCATTCATTGCGTCCAGGAGGGACATTTGATCATGTGGAGGGTGGTCATACAGTAAACCTTCCACATCCATGAGGAAAATAATTATTCTATGGGGTTGAGGAATGGAGAGTAAGGTGGGAAGACAAGTGACACCATTCTGGGATGGGCTGCAAACCAATCGGTGACTGCACGGGAGTGGTGAAATGCCACATTGTCCCATACAAATGTTGGCTGATTTCTTCTCTCTGCATCCTTTTCCTCACCTAGCACAACCCTTCCATAGAGATCATTTTATGGCATTTAATTTTTTGATTCTAAATATATTTCATTACAATATTACTGTAGAAATTCATTCAAATTATTCAGTTTTGTATTATGTTATTGTTTTGAACTGAAGTTTAACAGTTTTGAAAACAGTATGTAAGCATGTGCAAATTGGCCTGTAGGTACATAGAGTTTTGGCAGTTGTTGTGTCGAAGTGATAAAAGAATGAATGTAATTTGAAAGATGTAGTCATTGAATGCATATTTGTGCCAAAACAATGATAAATGATCCACAGTTTAGCCCACATATACTTCTGTTGTGCTCACTGTGTGAAGAGTTTTGAAAACATGACTTAAGTATTGAGAAATGTGTCCTAGCGACTGTAAAAAACTAATATATTACAATCAACTGCCTATACACGGTTTCTAAAAAAGGAAGACATCAGTTCAACCAACCACCTAAAGGTTTCTTCAGATTTAATCTATTGTACAGGAAGTCAGGGTTGTTATGTAAAGGAATTGTGTGTATTCAATAGAGCAACTCCTTCAAAGCTCACCTTTAGCTGCCCCATCACCATGCTGACAACACAACTGTCAGGTGTGGGCTGGTGGTCCTGTGCAGTGATACTGTGCTTGATAGACTTAAAAGGCAAGCTCTGCAGAAAGAAGAGAGGCCTATGAGAATAACAACCAGAGAGGAGGTTTTTACAGCGATAGTGAAACTGAAAATGCGTCACTTGCAATTAGTTTTTTCATGATGGCTTCCCTCCCAGGGAATCCTTCTCCTTCCCATGTCAAACAGGAGAAATCTGCCTGTAGTAACAGCACAAAGACAGTTTAATTACACCTGGAATGGAATTGGCACTTATAATTTAATGAACAGTTTTGGCATATATACAGATGCGGGTGAGATGGTCACAAGATTATAATACGAAAATAAGAACTGACACGGATACTTACATACAGGTCTAAGAGTTTAGTTCTGTCGCTGTCAAACAGATTATAATAGTGTTGCACAAAGCCAGACCCAATCAACTCCCACACTGGTTTCTCGGACATGTTTTAACAGGCAGACTTGGACCTATTGACATTAGGGAGTGTCCATGTCAGTATATACAGTTCCAACAACATGACACAGTAAAGCACCTAGCTGCTAGGCAGCTAGCAATTAGCTAGGCTTGCAAGAGTGCAGCTTTCATCAACCATGTTGTTATACATTGAAAGGATAACAGCTTTGAGATGACATTTACACACTTTTGGTTATGAAAAAACATTTCTAAATGACATTGTAACCATCATTAGGGATAGTGTGCGCACAACTCTGTAAATTAGCATTCTACAATGCACGTGTTGCTATGAAGTTAGCTCGCTGTAGGTAGTGTTACCAACACAGTGAGGATTATCTGAAAACGTGTAATTTTTCATCACACAATGCAATATTACTCAACATACAATCTTTGCGTTGCAAATTTGACTACCCAACGATTTAATGCGCGATTAAAATTGCTTAAATTTACCTTGAGATTTAGGTACTAATCTAATGAACTTTTGTAGATGCACGCCCTCGACTTTCCAGCAGGGTGAAGCCAGCCTCAATAAGGAAACTACTTTCCGGTTGATAGTTTAAAACAATGTCAGAATAAAGGTCACAGAATGTTATGTGAATTATTTGACTGACTAGCACACCTTATTTCCGAAAACGGTAGAGAATTAGACAGACGTCACATAACAAATTAAACACTTTAATTATCATAATAAATCATTCTAAAATGAACTCACTGCTTAAATTATAATATTAAGGAACAAATAGAGTCTGGCAGGACTAGCTATCCTGCCTCAACATAGGTTACCTAATATAGGTTAGCACTTTGAGATACAAAGAAATACAAATACAATTTATTATTATTATTATTACCTATTTACTAATCTGAGTAGTCAGATTAGTAAAATACTGTTAATCATCTGCATTGGTGGGAGGAGTTTACCTATAGATGCCATTAATATTGAGTTGAAAAACTGATATTTTACACACAATCACAATTAATCAAACAATAACCCATAGTGACAGAATGAAAATGTGTATCAAAAATACATTCCTCTTATAATGATCCAGACCTCTAATTGTGTACCTATCACAGGCTGATTTAGGCTGTTTCTACCAAGTTTCTAGCATAACCTCACAACCTATTAGTTTGGATGGGGAGCATCATGCTAGTTTCTTCAGGCATCAAGTCCATTCAGAGACTTGTCCCAAAGCCATTCATGCTTTAAGCTCTCAAACTTAACCGTGAGAACCTTCCACATTTTTGGCACATGCTCTTATATTGAAGGCAAATTCTCAAAACCGGAAATCATATTGAGGACAACCAGAGCCCGTCTAGGACAACCTTCTCTGATTCCCGCTTAAACTGCACTGCTTCAACTTGACTCAACTTGTGATATCACGTCCGAAAAAAACAATAACGTTATTCAGTTCTGAGTTTGACCAGCAAACATGATCGCCTGTGCGATCACCACACAGCACCACTAGCCCCCCAGCTTGAAGCAAAGGCCCTTATGGATCTTGGTGGCATTTGCATTTCTGTATTTTCATACCCGTCTCGTTCAAGTCATTTCATTAACACCAGTGTAAATATCCAAACAATATTCCCCAATATATATTTTTTATGTTCTTGAACCTGGCTAAAAATAATAGTTTTTTCCTATTTTTTTTTGTTTCCATTTCATTTGCTCACGCCAAAGAAAGCATATCCCTAGTGTTGGGTGAGTTGTCACTTTATGAAGAATTTTCTTCATGATATAAAACGTGGTGTTTATCTGTGACAGACAGAGTAGTTTGATGTAAAGGAGCACAAGCTGTTTGACACAGTCATCCCCTGACCCTCTCAGGCAGCATCAACCAATTACTTACGTAATAGTTATGTGCCTGTTGATCAACTACCAACATGGACCTTTAGTTAGAGCATGGCCCAAGCTAGTGAATGTACATTTGCTAGCAGAAAAATAATAATTAGCTTATCTACGATATGATGTACCACATTCTGTGCACATTTTGACCATGATGACAGTGTGCCAGAGGAGATGTTTAACAAGGTCCCTTTGTATAGCTATCTATAACCTTTCCCTACTCTCATGGCATGATGAGTCATGGGGGGGGGGGCACTCAGGGAGGGGGGGGGCACTCAGGGAGGGGGGGCGGGAGGCCCAGAGGCCCCCCAGGAGAAATGTGATCTGTCAACTTCAGTGATGGACACTGGCTGTGTGTCTCTTTGTGATTTCTGTGTTTGCGTGTCAGGAGGAGCGTGGCTGAGGATTATGTGTGTGTGTGTGTCAGGCCTGTCTAATGCAGAGTGTGTGAGGAGGAGCAGGGCAGCAGAGAAGATCCAGTTCTCCAGAGGCAGGAACCTGAGAGAGAGACCCGGGGTCAACTACACTGAGCAGGAGGAGTCCAAAGATGACCACTACCTCTGTAAGATAGATACTACCTCTGTAAGATAGATACTACCTCTGTAAGATATACACTACCTCTGTAAGATAGATACTACCTCTGTAAGATATAAACTACCTCTGTAAGATAGATAGTACCTCTGTAAGATATATACTACCTCTGTAAGATATATACTAGCTCTGTAAGATAGATACTACCTCTGTAAGATATACACTACCTCTGTAAGATATATACTACCTCTGTAAGATAGATACTACCTCTGTAAGATAGACAGTACCTCTCTAAGATAGATACTACCTCTGTAAGATAGATACTACCTCTGTAAGATAGACAGTACCTCTGTAAGATAGATACTACCTCTGTAAGATAGACACTACCTCTGTAAGATAGACACTACCTCTGTAAGATATATACTACCGCTGTAAGATAGACACTACCTCTGTAAGATAGATAGTACCTCTGTAAGATATATACTACCTCTGTAAGATAGACACCCTCTCTTTCTCCCTCCTTCTTTATCTCTCTCCCTCTCTCTTTCCCCTTCGTTCTCTCCTCTTCTCCCTTCCTCTACCTCTATCCAGACTGTGAGGAGTGCAATGTGTTCTTCATCAAGGAGTGTGAACTCAATGGCGCCCCCCTGTTCGTCCCGACACCCCTGCAGCCCTGGGACTGACGGACCGGGCCAGACTCACCCTGCCACCCGGCCTGGAGGTCAGGAGGTCAAACATCCCTGGGGCCGGGCTGGGGGTGTTCAACTGTGGGGGTTGGTCGCCAAGGGAACCCACTACGGCTCCTACGTGGGAGAAGGGAAGGAGGCGGAAGAGTCCATCGAGAGTGGAAACTCCTGGGTGGTGAGGAGGAGAGGGGGAGGAGTGGTGTGTGTGTTTTGATGAATGATTAAGGAATACGATTAAATGATAAAATTTTAATATGAAGTTAAGCAACCAAGATCAGAAAGAATAGTTTTTACTCAAAAAGCTTTTCATGCATCCCTTATGTGAAGCAGAAAGTTTCCCTGACAGAAAGTTCCCCCAAATGTATGAGTGTATGTTGTAAAACCATGTATCTATGGATTTTAAGTGAGCACAGTGTGTGTGCATTTCCATATTTACAAGAGCAGACACTGTGACGAGTACATCGACACCAAGAGAGACTCACTCCAACTGGATGAGGTGACGACAAAAACTCTTCTCACTCTCCTGACTCCCTCAACTTCTCTTCATTTAAACCTATCATGTTCTGATCCCCCGCTACCACCTCATCTCCCTCCCTCCTTCTCCCTCTCATCCCGTCCTCTTCTTCCCATCCCCTCCTCCTCCTCCCCCCAGGTATGTGAACTGTGCCCGTAATGAGGAGGAACAGAACCTGGTGGCGTTTCAGCACCGAGGAGCCATCCTGTACCGCTGCTGCCGGCCGCTGGCGCCGGGGGAGGAGCTGCTGGTCTGGTACGGAGAGGAGTACGCCAGAGACCTGGGCACCTCCTTTGACTACCTCTGGAACAACAAGAGCTCCACCAGAGGTACCTCCTCTTAGTGTCCTCTTCACCTTTGACTACCTCTGGGACAACAAGAGCTCCACTAGAGGTACCTCCTCTTAGTGTCCTCCTCTCCTTTCCTCCTCTCTCCTCTCCTCTGACATATCTCGTCAATTTCTCTCCTCCCTTCTCTTCTCCATTTCCCTCTCTCTATAGGAATATTGGAGGGACTTGTAACATCGAGCTACACAAATCACTGATTGGAGATGTTCTTAACCTACAATATTATTGACCTTAACTGCATTCGTATAGTAGAGGACTGTACAAGACCATTGATCTTGAGTGAAGTTAATTTAATGTCAGTAGTACATTCGTCTCTCTTTCATTACCACCACAAACAACCATTACACCCACAGACCAGGATGGCAACCTTTTAATCCCTTCCCTTGTCATTTTAAAACTATGCTGTTTGTATTTAATTGTATTTAATGGTATATTTTACTCTCTTTCTTCCAGGACCAAGGATAGAGTTGTCCCAGACTCAGGTGTTCTCCTGCTCCCAGTGTCCTATCTCCTTCACCACCCAGATCTAACTTCACAAGAACATCAAGAGGTGCCACCATGATCTGTACGTCTCTCTGCTGAGGAGTGGAGAGATCAGACCAGAGACTGTCCTCCTCTCGACCATGCCCCAACACGGTCCCTCCCCCCGATCCCCGCCTAGGGAAGCATGGACACGGAAAAGGCCAGAGATCACCACTGTGACCAATGTGGGAAGAGCTTCAGTCTGTCAGGACATTTACACTTTTGTTCTGGGAAGACTGGAGATCCTGAACTCTAGATCTCACTTAAGAATTAAACATACTGTTTATGAACATAGGAAATGTATGTATTTGTGTTCATTATTTAAAGTAGAATTATACATAAGATATTTGATTTATACTGAAAATGTATATTGTATATAAATGTCAACATAAAATACAGTATGTACGATTGTTTCATTGTTTATTATATAATTGTACAATAATAATTAATTCTGTATTACTTGATATATATTTGACTTAACATAAACTGAAATAACATGCTATGTTATTTCATGCACACATGAGCTTCAGTGCCCCTGGGCTCTTTGGGGTACTAATCTGGCCTTGTCTAGACCGCTTAGCTGAAACTATAAACTTGGCGGGAAGAAAAGTAGAATAAAGTTATGGAATAATTTGTCATAGGATAATATCTCCTCTTGCTTGGCCCCTTAGGATCCTATCCCTTCTAGCTCAGTAGGAGAAGGTATGGAAGGAGAATATCACACCTGCTTGGTCTCCTCCCCATTCCACAGGAACATGGTGCTGGCCTAAGTTGTTCATGTTCTTAATATTCAAGTGAGAACGGGAGTCAGAAGTATAACAAAGCAGGACTGAAGCGGTGCTATTATGAAGCCAGATGGTCCTACCAGGGCCACCATGTGCACACCAAGATTAGGTTTAGTTCTACAGTTTTGCACCACAATAGGAAAATCTGACAAAGTAGGACAAATTGCCACAACAGTGGCACACTGGGACGAGGGCTGCTATTCATTTGGTGCTCTTATAGACAGTAGTGTATTACCGTGATAGAACAGAACAAACAACACATTATTGAGAATAGTTTTGTATTGATGAGGTGAATTTTCAATCACACTGTGTGCTACATTTCAAAAGGAGATTTGCCTACCAACTAATACAGTAGAAACATAAAATCACCAAAGGTGGTGACACTAATAAAGGTTAGTGTGATGTGGATGAAGAAATGCAGATGGGAAGAGAAACAAAAACTATATACTAATAACAAAATTCTTCATATAATACATTGTGGAGCATTGTTAAGCATGGATGATTTCAGGCAGGATATGTCTTTGTGGAGGCTAACAGAATTGTGCATTTTATGTTTTCAACAAAAGGCGAGCATGAGGGCATAAAAGTATGATCCATAATTGAGGCACTTTCTCAAGAGTCTTCAAAACAGTCTTTACCATCTTTAAAATCAAGGTTGTCATTTTGCTTGTCAAACTCTTGAGCTAAACATATTTTACATCGTTACATACTTGATTTGAGAGAACAGTACACTTAGTATTGCTTGTTGAGTTAATTGCACAGTTGACTTTTCAGGTGGCAGTAAAGTCATCATCTCTACAGTAACCAGTGTATTTGGCTATGAGTTGAGCGAATTCACCAATTCAGGATCTGTTTTGAATTTCTCCCTCTGATGGTAAGGGTTAGGATTTGAAGTTCAAAAAACCTTTGCCAGAGTTCTGTGTGTTCTCTCTGTTTGTGCAGTGAGGTGTGAAGGTGTGGACTTGGTGTCATTGCTCAGGGTGTGATGGGAAATAATCGTCTGTCCGGAACACAGTGGGCGGCTCCAGCGGCTGATGGTGTGCCCTCCTTGGGCTGGGTGTTTTCTGCAGATACAACCAATGATTACAATTTGCTTTCATAAACCTCACCTAGTCAAACACAATCCCAGCTACACCTCCACTGACGTCCATAACAACTCCGGAAGTGGTTTAACGCTTTGTCTTACGTTGAGAAATCCAGGAACACTCATTGTGCGAAAGATCTTTTTGAAAGCACCGGGTAAGGTCGCCTGTTCACCCTCCGCTTGTGTGACCTGCTCCTCCATAGCATTCACATTTGCACCAACCGTCTTGACAAAGGTCTGTTAAAAAACACATCAATGTCAGTGTTTCCCTACCATTATATTAGAGGGGCGCCTAGGGGAAACACTGATTGCATTGCATTTTGCATTTCTATTAATAAAAATACTATTTAGTACTGAAAGAGTTATACCTCTAACTTATCAATTCTTCTGTATATTTGTCTCATTTCCTCCGATTTTCTTTGGATTTGTGGTAGGTTCTCATTCACAATCTGGGAGGTGTCATTGCGGGTCTGTAAAAGGACGTTAGAAAATAATATCACTTCTACCCATCTATAACCAATCTGTGTTTATTTAATAGGGTCCCATATGTCTTATATATTTCTTGGTAAGCATCAAAACTGTGAACCTTCCAATTCCAGTCCAAACTTTGCAACAAAGACAATAACTTGGTTATCATTGGTGACAATCATTTGGAAGTTACTGTTATAAAGTGAAGTACCATGTCCAGCATTCCAACAAACTCATCCACTCTAGTCAGCATTTCCTCCAAGCTCTTCTCCAAGCAAAGGATCTGTTGTGAAAACAGTTATTTATAACAGAAATGTCAGAAGTCACACTATTAAGTATATTCCTCCATGGTGATAGAACACACTCACTGTGACATGCAGGAGGAGCTCAGCTACAGTGACTTTCAACAAGTAGTTCCAGCAAAACGTAGCCTGACAAACCTTTCATATCACAACTGCAGAAAGTAATGTACCACTGTACCCATACTGTGTGACACATAACGGTTTATTCAGAAAGCCCTACTAATCAATTCAAGACGTGTACCATGCAAAAAAAGAGACATGACGAGGACAAAGGTTCTTTGTATGTGTTTTGCAGTAGAGCTAGCTATCTGTATTGCCTATCACGCTTTTGTAATTACTACAAGCTGCAATCTAACCTAGCATGAATAAGGATGGTTGTGAATAACGAGATCGATTTGTCTGTTAACTAGAACTCTCACCTCGTCGCCTGCAGTCGCCCTTATGTATGAGGAATAATGAAGGGCGGTTTGTCTCAGGACATCATCGTCCTTGTCTTGGTCCGTGTCGGGCTCAGCGACGTTGAAGCTCGGACTGTGGGAAACTGGAGCGCCGAAACTGGGGCTTTGGGACACAGTACCACTGCTGCTCAGAGTCTCGCTTACCATCGACAGACTGCTTGCACTCTGGGACACGACACCACTGTCCCTACTAATTTCAGCACTGGACTCCTCCAGAGGTGACAGAACACCTACTCTGTCCATCAGATGATGCATTTCACCCATACACTTTCATAAACACTGAGTCCCCTCTCTCTATTTCCTGTTCCACTACCTGCACTTCACTAAAGACTCATCACGTGACTTTCACTGTGAGTGGAGGCTCGTAAGGCTCAAATCGAACGAAGGGAAATAGTGCAAATGTGTATTGCGCAACATTCTTTTTTAAGTACGACCTTACCAGAACCATTATTAACAAAGCTCAAAATGTTAAATCTAAAATCCCATTTAACAGACTATGCACAATGTAAAGGTGTTTAAAATCGGGAGTGAAATAAACATCCATATTAAAGTACATAAAAAAAACTTTATTTTAGACAGCTTAAAACATTTAGAAAAGAATAATTTGATCAATCAACAAAATATATACAATATAATTCAAAACCAAATTCATGAAGACAGGAATGGGTATTAGAGACTACAAAAGAGAGTTAGAAGAGTATGACTTGAAAATGATATCAATCATAAGAATACAAGCAGCATTTTACTTTTAACATCACTGCTTTTCTTCCTGGATGAAAAGGCACTTAGAAACATGGTGTAGACAACATATCTGAAAAAAAATCTGTTTAATTTACTGGGTAAGAGTAATTCCAGAATGGAATATATAAAATAGTGTAATAAATACTAAACCTGTAGTAAATGATCATGTGGCTTTTTGATGTGACCCACACTCAACCAGCAGAGCGCAGCAAACACCACAATATTGCACTGAACTCAACAGGATTTTGCCAGACCCTCAATACAAATGACACCCAATTATCCCAGTATATGTCCTTAAAATGAATGCCCAATAATTGAAGAGTAAATGAAAGAGACTTTATTGACAAATATACATACCAGCTAGCCATAGCGTATTATTTAGACAACAGGACCAATTTCTATAACATTGTGGTATGCAAGTAAGGACTGAAACGACCCATCCAGAAGATTCCTGCTGTGTCTAGTCCATGTGTTATCTGCTAGTAGGAGGTCCTACATGTCACAAAAGTAATAACTGCTTCACAAGCACAGTGTCACAGTGTTTGAGTAAACAGCAGAGATAAGATGTTCATTAGAGGAGAGGTGAGAATGTGCGGCTGCAAGGGGTAAAGCTGCATTCCATGGACTGGAATCCCTTTTGGGAGGAAAACATTAAGAAAATAAAGCATCTGATAACCAGGAAGTGTCACTGCATGCAGGGTAAAATGTCCAGTAATTGTCAGTGTCAACATAGTAACATCAAAATGTAACAGGTGGAAAATACTTCCGAAATATAAACATCCATTAGCAAACATTATAGATGGCGTGAACTATATTTTCCCTACAGCAGAAAACATTATTGGGTGAGTTGCTCACAATAAGATTCAGGTTTGTATGTGAAGATGGAAATAATGATTAAAATGGTACATATGACCATAATCAATACTGCAAGTCTAGATTTTGTGTAATTTTTGAAGCAAAACACCTTAAGACTTAATTTATTGGAGCAAAATACAAACTTTAAAAAAATAAATCCATGGTTAAGAGATTGAAGAAAATAATTTGACAATCTACACAGCATTGATCAGAAACAGAATTTCCATTTAAAATGTTCTTAATACACAAAACCTTAAAGTTGGTCCTAAAAAGGAGAGTGAAAGAAAAGTAATCAGTGGTTTCCAAAAGTTGGGGGTGATGTAAGACTACACAACAGTGGACTTGCCTAAAATTGTTAAATGCCTGAATGTACTTTACATAAAAAAAAATCTTTGATGCAAGACTGAGAAAACATTTAAAAACACAAACAATACAAAATGAACTCTCCTCGTGAACTCTCTTCCTGACTATTGTATTCGTAGTCGTGTTATTGTTGGATTTAGATTTTAAAAAGTAACACATTTAGTTAAGAAAGTTTGAGGAAGTGTGTTTATTATCATACACCCAGCAAAGAAAGTTCCACAGTCTCTGGGTAGCCAGGAGGGTTGAGTGTCGCTGAGTGTGTATTATAGGGTAATGACAGTGCCGTCCTCTTCCACGCCTCCTCTGGGCAGTGCAAGGCTGTGTCGTGGGTCCGTTCTCATGGTACTGAGGATTTTATGCAGGCTGCCATTGCTGTGTCGTAGGGCAGGGTTGCTACTGTGGTGCTGGGGCTGGTATCCCGCCTGCTGTTGGAGCGTCAGGTCTCTGTGGAGCTGGAAACTGAGACTGCTGTGATGGGTCCCCCCATTCAGGCTTGGCTGGGAGTGGAATGAGGCCGTGGAAACCATGGAGGCTGGGCGCGTGGGGGGACTGGGGGGGACGACAGGGGGTGGAGCCAGTGGAGGGGCCACCAGGGCTTGAGTTGGAGCCAGGGAGCGTGTTGTTGTTGCTGAAGTCGTTGAGGAGTTAGAACGCCGGGACGGCCTCTTCAGGCTGCTCTCGATGACGATATCAGATTCCTCATCGCTCTCCAACTCGTCCGGGTAGCCGTGGTGAGCCCCTGGGTTCATTGCCAGGGCAATTGTGGTGGACAGGCTGGGGTAGCCGGTGGAGCCACCGCTGTCTGATGACTGGCCTGAGCTGCCAGAAATGCGGCTGCTTCGCACGACGTTGTTGCGCTGGTTGACTGGCTTGACCGTCACAATGAGGTTATGGCTGTTGGCAATCATCATGTCCGTCACTTGGTCTAGGGACTTACCGGTCACCTCAATGCCGTTCACCTCCAGAACCTCATCGTTCACCGCCAGCAGTCCCGTGCTTTCCGCCAGGCCGCCAGGGACCATCCTGGAGATGAAGATGCCCGGAACCTTCTCCAACCCGTGTGGCGTCACCCGGACGCTTGTGCCGTCGCGGATGTAGAAGCCCAGCGGCTTGTCGGAGCCGTGGCGGTACAGCCGGACGCGACGGTGGGACTCGGGCAGGATGTCCACGTCGATGATGGAGGAGACGGGCCGGAAGTCTTGCGGCATGCCGATGCGTATGTGCGGCCGCTTGCGGTTGACGTCGTTGCGGAGCACCACCGCTGCCTTCTTCCTGCGCGTCAGCGTGTTGGTGCCAAAGTTGGCGTAGTCCACCTCTTCTGCAAGGCAGAGAAGGAGGGAGAGAACTTCAGAACATGTCACATTTCATGACTAGAAACACATGCAGTCTAGCATTGGCATATGGATGTGGATACAAGCAGAGAGTAGAGGCTAGAGACTGTCATACAGATTTGATCCCTAGTGTGACATTTATAAATCATAAATTAAAGTTGAGAAAATTGGCCTAGCGAGTCAAATGCTGAAATGTCAACTTTGAGGCCACTGAGAAAAGGGGGGTCTAGCCACTAAATTCCAGCTAGGAGTCATTCATGACATGCCGAGCCTGTGAATGTGTGTGTGCATAGTGCTGAGTGAGCAGTCCCTTCTGTGACACGCCCCGCTGCTGCTGCTGCTGCTTTCTGAGATGTTTGAGGGAAATCTGTGCATGTGCACACAAACAGCTGTTAACTAAGTAGGAATGTACCATATAGGAACCTAGAGAAAACAAGTACCAGTCACACTGGCCAGGGAACAAGAGAAAGCCATCCTATGATCATATCAAACTAAGCTGCCGTAATAGTCAAAGGCTTGGCCAAAGTCCTACTCATAGTATGATGCCAGGACACAGTCACGATTAAAGCCTTTCAGGAGATTTTCAAACTCAGATCTGCTTTCCACTTCACTTTAAACAAAGCATTAACTGAACAAAACTTGTGGAAGGTAACATAATACTGGCCTCTTGACAGCACACAACAAGCTGTCTATCTGGCAAGACTACAATGTAATGGAAGATAAAAACAAACTGGAAAACTAGAACTGTATTGTCCACACCAAGTGGAAGTTGCCCTTCCGTGCAACAAGGAAACAATGGCAAGACAAACCACTCAGGAGCACTACAATCATAATCATCATGTACGATTACTGCCTTTAAATGTTACATTTGAAGTTTATTCAATTAGCAGACACGAATAAGAATGGCAGAGGTTCTAACAGTTTTTCAGTGGTTAGTCAAAGAACAATCTGTATTTTTCCAGACAACGATAATATCACCAACAGATGTCCTAATCTCACATTATCAATAGAACGGAGGGGAGAAAGAGTGTCATGAGGTCTTTATCTAAAAAGTTTCTGCTTGATTCTTTTTTCCTGTCGGAAAACAGGAAATCTGGACACCATGGGACAGGAAGTCCCTCAGGGGGAGGGGGCACTGCCTCCGTGACAATTGGAGTGAGTCACAAACCTGTGGGAGGACACCTGCCTTGTACAAAGTGTGTATTTGAGCTTCCACGCTTAGATTCGTGTACTTTACAGTACACACAACATACTTTGTGCAAGCAAGCAAAACAACAAGCATCAAACAACAAAATGTTTTAAAACTGTCAAAATCCCCATCCCGTCACGTTGACTGGCTTCACTGATCTCTTTATACACGAGGAGAAACATGAACAAACATTTCCTTCCTTAGAATTTCTTCAGTATTTTAGCGCTAACAGTTCATCTGTGGAGGCTCTTCTCTGAGTGTGTCTGTACCGTATTAAGGCTCTCTGTCAGACAGCTGACTCAGGAGAGTTCCATTTCCCTCCTCCTCCTGCTGGAATCTAATTACGAGGCAAAATACACTGTTTTAATATGGTGGCCCTGGGACCAAATGTTATTATGCGGCTTGCTGTACACACCAGCTAGACTCCCGAGCACATAGGTGGAACAGAAGACCACAGTTATTGAAGTCGGAAAACCACAAATACAGCCCGGCCTGGCTTGTCTACTATTCTGTATGGCTCGGGTCAAAGCTAGCCAGCTAACTGCCTAGCAAGCCGTTTTAGATCAAACGAGTCTGGAAAACGCCTCCTCTGAAGTTCAGTGCATTAGACCATTTTCAAAATATGCAACTTCTAGCAGAAAGCTTCTGAATGTCATCAAAGTGGGTTGCTGCAGTTATTCAGAGATTTTTTAAGGAGGTTACCAGGGTGGAGGCATAGTTGTTTTGATTGAAACCAGACAGGCGTTTATTATGGGGTGGAATTTCTGGCCACAAGTGCAAGTCTGGCTGATGGGAAACATATTGGAGAGTTTGCCGCTTTGTCTCATTACAGACCCGTGCACTGCTACTCACTGACGAGCAGTGTTGGTCAGTAGCATCGCTAAAAGTAGAGTGCGTTATTTCGATGAATAAAATGTTTTCCCTATTAACTGTAAAGTAAGAAACCAAAGTTTATCCGTATGTGATTTTTTAACTCTCATATTGGCATTGTTTTCAACTATCCTATATACTACAACAGCATAGTATTCCTGAGATTCTGTTATGGCTTTGGTTTTGGCGTGCCATCCCAAGATTTTCAGTGGCCCCATCTGGCCACCCCCATGTCTGGGGGCGCCACTGATGTGTAGCCGACAGACGCACTTGTATGACGGTGAAATCACGTCCCAATCATTGGGCTGATGCCTGCTACAGACACGGAACCTTGAGTTTACTCGATGGAAAGATGGTCAGGATGCCAACCACGCTAATCACCACCATTTAGTGCAGTCTGAAAACACAATGTGTCAACAGCTTACCACTACCAGCAAAAACTAAAATCAGAAAATAAAATACACGTGTGTGGAGAGGTGTGTGTGTGTGTGTGTGTGTGTGTGTGTGTGTGGGGGGGGGGGGGGGGGGGGGTTGCAAAAGGCAATCAAACAAAAAAAATACATATGAGGGAAGAGGTCAATATAACTTGTAGGCTGCATTCAAACACAAACACAGGTAGACATGCACTTTTGTTTGATTTTGTTTCCAAATTGGCGCAGGAGCAGTAAGAGCAGAGAACACAGTTTATTGTTTAATAAACAATTGAACTGAAAATGTTTCACCTGCTTATCTTTTTGACTGACAGTTGTACTGATCACTGAGATTCCATTGACTTGGATTAGGGTAAGATGAGATGCACAACTTGATATCAAGTTAGGTTTGAGTTGTTTTGGCTACCTAACTGATATTCCCATCAATGGTTTTATGGATACACTCTTGGGATAGCTCCTGACTTGAGGACATGCACCAATGAGACCTTCTCCACCAAACTGACATTCTGCCCGGTAACATGATCACTCGGAGCCTCTGCAGTTTTAAGAATAAAATAGAACCTGGGAATGCGGCAGGAATTGTGCTTCAGAGTAAGAGCTCAAGTCTGGCAGCAGTACCCCGTCTGCGGGTCTGTGGGACAGCGTGTGCCATGTCAGCGTGCCTGCCGGGACTCACTGAGGCCCTGCCGGGACTCACTGAGGCCCTGCTGGGATTTTCCACAACACAAAGCCAAAGCTCGGCCTGGCTGGTCCGAGTTCAGTTTGTATAAAAAGTGAAAACAAGACCCTGAAAATACCTCGATTTGGATTGACACTACAGTGTGTACATTGCGGTTCTAGGTTCTCTGAGGATATTTGGTGATTTTCTCAACCCAACGGTCTCATGTTAAAACTTTGGGATAAATGACAGATAACCACAAGCCAGTATTCTGTTGTTTTCTTTCCTTCCATTGTCTGACTAATTCCGATGAGAGACATGCATGGCACTCTCATTCTGAGCTTGTTGACTCAACTAGAGCCCTTCACACACAGGTTAACTTAACAACCCCCTCATATGGGTAATCCTTATTGCACTGAGGCATGATGAGCAAGTGAAATTCAAACTTGTGGATCAAAGGCTCGCGGGGTAATTGCCAGACATGTGAAGGCTCAATGAACACTCATGGATTTTTACACTCGGACTAATAAGAAAGCGAGAGCCTTTCAAAAGATAATGAGAACGTTTTCGAAATTGAACCGCAGAACGAAGAAAGTTTCTGAATGAAAATAACTTCAGAGGGAAATGTACAGTTATGACATTGTAAATGGAAACAGTTACAGTTACTATTCAACTACACCCAAATGTGCACAGAGTACAGACACACCAGTTGTATGCGGAAGAATTGGCACTGGTGATGAGACGTCTCAAGAGAGTACTGGCGCACAGGGTGAGCAACCTTAACAATGACAGCATGTGATGTCAATGAGTCACCTGGTCTGACACCGCGCCATAAAGGAGTCAGGGGTTATGGGTCAGGGCTGTGGAGGGCTCGGCGGGTCAAGAACCCTGTGTGTGCGTGCGTGCGTTCGTGCATCTGACTCAGCAGTGCTGTAGTGGTCAGGAATGTGGCTGTGTGAGTGTGCGAGGACACAGATTCCCCAGGCCTCTGCTAACAGGTATCTTTCACTCAAGTCTGAATAGCTCAATGTAACTAGCCGACTGGAGGCTATTTTAAGATTTTCTAGTTGTTTAGGAGCAGCTTTACATCTGGAGACTGCTAGCTCTCAAATCATCCCTTTCTACTGTATCCTGTATGTAAGGTACAAGGTTGGAATGAACCCAAAAGGCAAAACAAGTCCTCTTTATTTTCTCTTGTCCATCAAAGCCCACATCTATTTAACTGGGGCTGGGAGGAAGAGCCCCTTTCAAGTCCTACATAATTTTTACTTGCTCTAATAAAAAGTCAAGAGTTTTATGATTGCCCATTAGGCCTCTGCCCCAACTTTGTTCTTTTGTTCAAAGCCGAGGACCAGACAAATGCACCCGTGAACACGCCAGAAGAAGAAAACATAGAAACATAGAATAAAACAAAAACCAGAGCAGGGCTTCTATGTTGAGCCACAATTTTGAATCCTGCAGCGGTAATCTATGAACAGTTTGTCCTCTGTGAGTAATGTGGATGAAAGTGTGGGACAACGAACAGGAACTACAGTATAAATTAAGTGTGTATGTGGTAGTGTGTGTGTGTGTGTGTAGGACTAGGTGTGTGCATCTGCACATGCAGGCATAGGGGTGGTTTTCAAGCAAACAAAGGAGACACTGGATGAAAAAGAGTAGCGTAGGTACCACAAAGGCAAGTTTAGAACTGGGGCTGCAAACTAATGGGAGCGTGTCTGTCGAAAACCACGTAGTATGAAGAATGGCAAACAGTTTTTGGGGCTACCGGTAATCTTATGCTGTGAGGTTATTGAATTTAGAGTAGGAATTTTGAATGATGAATTTACAGGTGAGGGGCACTGGTATGTGTGCCACTTCAAATATATTTTGGGCAACTCGGGTAACAGGGTCCATGTTCTCTTTCTATCTGTGAGTGTGTTTATAACTATGGTTAGCCACAGAACTAACCGGTCATGACATTGGGCTTGGTGCTCGGTCTCAACCGGTGTCCGCTCTTAAATGAGTTCAGAATGTAAAATTTGGCAAAATGTAGAACTAATGGAACATCCCTTTCTCTTTTCTAAACAGGACTAGACACTAACCAATGACTCACGGTTGCCGAAGTTTATTAGAACTCCAGAAAGGGACTCAAATAGATTCACCTCCACAGCTTCAGTAGAATGCAGAATACCATGTCACAACCCTGTTTTAGCCGTATTGTAAATGTCCATGCAGCTTTGTGGGTGGTATGCCACTAGTGGTTCAGTTCAAGGTTAAACGTTGATGGAACACTTCACGTCTCCGCGCTGTCTTTTCAAAACATTAGGGAGGTCTGTCTGGGAGACTAAGGCTGCCAAGACGTCCAGCAAATGCTAACAAGCACAAAAAAAAGAAACATTTGGCAGAAGAAGCAAGGCAACCCCTTGTCAAGTAAAAAAAAAAAGGTTAAATAATCAGACATGGTTCACATTCTTTGTGGGGTGCTCACGGCCGGGATAGAACTTGGTCTTAGAATATCCAGACAATGACAGAGGGGGGAGGAGGTTTAACTCGGAACCTATTTGAAGTTCCTACTCATTCTAGTTCTCATGTTTGGAGTTCCCTTTATGGTTGTGTACATGTCCAACAACTTAGTTTCACTACTATATGACAGCCACCAGGGACCATGAAGCTGAAATGTGAACCGAGATCAGAGACAGACAGCACATAGTATTGAATGGAAGGACAGGTCAAAGTTCTCAGCATGGGGCCAAGACAAGTGGGGGAGCAGCCCCCCCCCCCTGCCCTCCCCTCCCCTCTCCAACCACCCCTCCCCTCCCAACCTTACTGTTAGCATGGTGTATGGGCCGCCACACATCTGGGACAAGTTAAGGAGAGCTGCCTGGTCGGCAAAAGTGTGGAGAGTGTGTCTCAGGATTAAGAAGCTCTCTCTCCCCTCTCTCTCTCTTGGTTCTGCGCCGCCACCCCTTTTCTTCATACGCAGCACATTTCTGCCACAGGTCATGGCAGAGGACTCAGTGGGTTACGAGACAGGGAGTGAGGAGTGAAAAATAGGGCGGGGGCAGATAGAGCAAAGAGAGGGATAGTGAGGGCTCAGTGAGCTGGCAGGGTGGGGGGAGGGAAGTAATAGGTGGTGTTGGTGGTGAGGGGGGGGGCAGGTCTTGCATTCCTCTATGGGAGACAGACAGGGGAGAGAAGGGGGAACACGAACAGAGAAACGCTTTTCTCCTCCCATCTACCTTTATTAAAACACTCCTTTGAAGACTTGGTTTTCTGTGAGAATGCAGGGTTTAATCCGTAGCTTCCTAGTCTGAGGTCAAAGTGAATTATTGGCACGGCTGTACTGTTTCAACTGGATTTGTATTCAAACCATCTTCAGACTTTCAGGTGGATGTTCTCCACCAACAGAAAAAAATGTGTTCTCTGAACATGTTGACGAGTTCTCTTCCTCGCATATGTTCTAAAAGAGTATATTCACTTTTACATGGTATACACATGAACTTAATACAATGGGTACATGCTGGATCTGTGCACACAGAATCAAACTTTTTAACTGAGTAGAAAATGATTATAAGTGCTATAGAAGTAAGCAGGAAGAACAGTAAACAAGAGTTGTCATAGGTGATGCTCAAGACATTAAATCATGTCCACAAGTTGTTTTGCCTTCTGTTGAGAAAATAAGAGGCATATAGGTTCCAATACATTCCCCAAAACAAACCAATGCACTGATTCCTAAGTGCTAACCTAAACAATAGCATGTCCAGAAAAACTCACAAAAAAATGGCAAAAGGCCACGTCCACGTAGTCCGTTTGAGAGTGAAAGTCCCGAGAGCCGATTAGAGACAGCTGTTCCACCGCAGCAGAGAACGCCATGCTGCTGTTCTGTGAACCACATGAGAGCGATGAGGACCAGACAACAAAGTACCTCACACTCCAAGCTCTTGAGCCCACTAGTTACATTTAACAAGACCGAGCTGAAAGACGTGTTTAAAATTGGACACGCTTTGCGATTGTTCATTCAAGTCAGAGCTATTTGTGTGTGTGTCCTGTGTGGATAGAATTCATTTAGAGTTAATGTGGGATGATGGAGTACGGTCCATTCATAAAGCCAGTGGGAGATCGAGGATTGAGTCATTGTTTCAATTCTGATTACTATAGGTAGGGAGTCATTGTTTCAGTTCTTATTACTATAGGTAGGGAGTCATTGTTTCAGTTCTTATTACTATAGGTAGGGAGTCATTGTTTCAGTTCTTATTACTATAGGTAGGGAGTCATTGTTTCAGTTCTTATTACTATAGGTAGGGAGTCATTGTTTCAATTCTGATGACTCGGGAGTCATTGCAGTTGAACAATGATAATGGGGGAGGAATGACATGTAGGAAAAGGGACAGTATTTTAATTGGACAAAAGAGAATTAGGGACCCAGAAGAGAGGGCAAGAACATAACCCCGGTTGTGTGCAGCTGACTAATGTACAAAGACTCCTCATTAACATGGCCAAGCCTTAACTAACTGTGCTCATCATCCCTGTTCACAGACCCACCACAATGTCTGATAGTAAACACTAAATGTCCTGCACTCATCATACCGATGGTATTTCTTTCAAATATGACACATATTTTGGTGAATTGTAGTCACCAGTGCAACTATACTTATTAAAGTTGGAAGCTCCTAAGAATGTGGAACAGTTGGTCAGTCCTTGCCTGGTCTGACCCCTCCACCTCCACGCCATCCTGTCAGTGACTTGAGCCCGGCCTTAGATCTAATCCTCCAGGTGACAAACACCAAGTCCAGGGGATTACAGATTCACACTCACACAAAGTACTTCTCAACTTTGGTGAATTAGCTAATGCTATTGTTAGAATGAGGTGACTGAGGTGGATATGGTGCACAGACGGTGCCATCCCCTACTAGCACAAGACAGGAATCATCATTAATAGTAAGCAAAAGATGAGAGGTTTCTCCTAAGCTACTTCAGAAAATGGCTTACTAAAACTACAGTCACATTGCTTTCTACGTGATTAAGTCACCCTTAACTCACAAAAGAACAAACGTCCCATTTGAACGATATTACTGCACACAGCAAACAATCTTAATTCTATTTAGCACGTTCCCTGCTGAGTACACTTTATTGATTTTATTGATTTATTTTAATGCCAGACAGTTGTCATTTCCAAACACACAGAGTACAACAGAGCCTTTGACCACTTGGAGCAGTCACGCCCCATCTCGTCCCCCATGTTCCTCTTCCCTGGGGGAAGTTGAGAAACGGCTCTGCATGCTGGGACAGGTTTGTGCTCATGACTATGCACCTGAAGCACCCACACCCAGTTTTTGGCAACCCTGTGGAACAGTATGCTTCCTGAGTGTGTTGACACAAGCTGGTCCTGTTCTCTACTCCTTCCTTGCTCCACCGATTTTCTTAACGGTGGTGATGTGACACACGAACACCCACACATATTAGCAAAGGTCAGCTATCACCCGTATTCATCCACATTCCACCATCTGAGCATACAAAAATGTAAAATCATTGGCCTGTCTTCAACTCTATAACCACAAGAGGGAAAAGCAAGTTACTCGTGTTTTAACTTAAAGGCAGGATCGGTAAGTTTAATTTTTTAATAAACCTGGCAATGGCTTGAGTTCAAAAGGATTCAAATCAAAATACCTCACCCCCTCCGTTCAAAGACACCCCCCCAAAACACATGAACTTACTACTGCCAGGTAGACGGACAAGAAGCCTGTCCAGCAAACATGACAAGTTTTGTCATGTTTGTGTCGTGTTTATTTTTGCAAACATTTACGACCCTGCCTATGAAAATAAAATGGAAAAAAATAAATAAATATGAAATAAGCATTACACTTTAACTGTCATAAACCTTGGTAATTGTACCTCTAAGGAGATACTCATTATTATAAATTATTTTATAATTTAGGCCTCTGTCCCATTTGGGTTTGAGCTAAACCAATTGGATGTTCCCTCATTCACCTCTCCTGATCCTCTATGGCCAGTCAAATACACTTGAGGACTCTAGGCAGCCAATCAAGTACTGTAACTGATCAGCGAGTTGTAGTTAAACAAGTCTCTCCCTGCGTAGGGGGGTCTGACAGCTTGTGTCATTGTTTTAAAGCCCTGACCTATATCTGCCTGTCCTAGCAACAAGGACTTGATCTGAGCTTAATAGTTGCTTTAATTCCCCTTGAGCACCCCCCCCACCCCCACCCTTCAGCCACCCCACCCCCATAACCTTCCAACCATCCCAGACCATGACTGTGTACAGTAGAGTAGGGTAGAACAGAGGCTATTGCATTCGAGGTTGTCATTGTTAATCTCCCCAAAATCCACACCAAGATGAGACAAACCAGGACAAATTGAATTTCCAAATGACACAGGATAATTGAGATTCTAAATGGTGACGATTAAACACACACCTTCCTGAGCTACTCTTCCCTCTCCCCGCCCCCCCCCCCCCCCCCCCCCCCAAAAAAAAAGGAAATAACAAATGTGGATTTCCGACTCAGCCCCAGTACTATTTCACCAGGGGATTATAACATAAACAAACTGGAACCACTTCTTTTCCAGATCTGAATGAAGCTCAATTCGACAAACTCAGGGGATAATATATTACCGGTCTTAACATGAAAAGCAAACAACTTCTTGCAGTCATGCTCTGGGTGAACATGTATTATGTAAGATCAAGTAATTGCATGAGTGGGGTTTGTGTGAGTTTGACCAGATCACAGATCCAGTCTTACATTTACATTGTCATTTAGCAGACGCTCTTACCCAGAGTTACAGTAAATACAGGGAAATTCCCCCGAGGCATGTAGGGTGAAGTGCCTTGCCCAAGGACACGTCATTTTGCACGGCCAGGAATCAAACCAGAAACCTTTGGATTAATAGCCTGATTCCCTAACCGCTCAGCCATCTGACCCCGGCCAAGTTTGACTTCTCAGCTTCACAAACACATGCATAAAGATGGAGAGAGAGAACCGCAGGCACACACACTAAGTGAATTAGAGTCTTGTCACAGATCATCCCTGATTTTTAGATGGTGGAACTTGTGACCCTCTCAAAACCCAGAAAATAAACAGAGCTGTAAACAACATTCAGATGTCATCACATGTACAAGATTTTGCGTCACCTGAGGCCCTGATTGGATTCAGGTGATGAGAGGGGAGTTCCCCTAGGAAAAGTACTTATAAACAGGTCAAGACCCTCACTGCATAGAATAATCCATGCTTTTAATGAGCTACAGAGTCTGATTCCAAGTCCAAAGTGAGTTTGATGTTGTGACCACCAATGAATTGAAGTGTACTGCACTAACATTTTAGATTGTGACAAAAAGCAGATGTCTGTGCAAAGTATAGCCAAACCTCAAAAAGTCCAGTGCAGAGAAAGTATCCAGAATGTCATTGATTACATGCACACAAATGCACCCCTCATGCTCTAAAAAATTGGTCAACCTTTCAAAAGAGAGAAACAATCAGTGAAATTAAATACAAAATTGCACATCATATGGAAATGAGCTACTTCAATGCTAAAAACAGCCAAGCCAACATGAATGTGTGGCATGCCTCAATGAAGGTAAACGACTTCAATCAGTCTCAACTGAAAGTAATGAAGCAAGACAAGCTTGCACTTGTGTTCACAACTCTGTAGCAAAGTGCCTATTCTTTCACACCACTCTCACATACACACACACACACAGCTGAATACACAGAACAAACACCCACACATGCACTGTCTGCACAGAAACACATACCAGAAAAACACACACCACATGCCTAACCTTGTCCTACAGTCAGGCTGTAATTAGGAGGGACCGGAGTGCACAGCCTTCCACCAGGCAGCCTTTACGCAAAACAGCAGCTCCTCCCTTGAAGAACTCACAAACCCCATGCTAACCACAATGCACCTTTCCCAGGGGTCCACCCTGTAAAGAGCCATCTCCGCCTGTCTCTCCTCCTAAACCACGTCGGACTGGGTCAAATCCAGTAGCCACAGAACACTGCCTGGAATTAGAAACTACAAATTAAAAAACACACACATACACACACAATGCAAATGTGTGTGTTTGTGTGTGTTACTAAGCCTGTGACTTGCGGTTTTGGTTGCTTCCTCTCAGAGGAGAGGAGGCATGGAGAGGGACTGAAGGATTTTTGTTTTCTCTGCTGGATGAGTTGGCAGTGGCACATTATTTCAATTGCAGTGCAAGTATTATTCGGTCGTTTAGGACATTGTTGCCTGCAGGAAAATCAATATATCGACATCTATCATTACCAATAAATACATTTCTTATACTAGATCATGGACCTATCTGTCTATGTATCTATCCAACCAACAATTCAGGGAAAACGTCACTGGGCTGGGATGTAACGTCCATGTCAAGATGAGAAAGAACAAATCCAGATTTCGGTGGTAGTTATCTGGAAACTTCATTGTGGGAGAGCAGAGGCACTTTCCAAGCAGGCTCGTAAAACAAAATGAAGCAGAGACACAACCCCCACCCTACTTCAAACATGACCGACCTGAAGGTTTAATTAAAGTGAACCCAGGCCTCCCCCCAACCTACTTTAAGGCTGGGAGTACACGTGCGTGTATGCAAAAAAATGTGTCTGTCTGCAAAAGCGTGCTTCTGTGCCCACAAGACATTTACATTTAGTCATTTAGCAGACGCTCTTATCCAGAGCGACTTACAGTAAGTACAGGGACATCCCCCCGAGGCAAGTAGAGTGAAGTGGACACAACGTCATTTTGCACAGTCAGGAATCAAACCGGCAACCTTCTGATTAATAGCCCGATTCCCTAACCACTCAGCCATCTCCCTACAAGACAGATTGTAATCTGCAGTGTAAGGAGCCGTGATCTCTCGTGAGTCACAACTCTAAAAACAACAGCGACAAACAAGGAGCACTGACCAAGGAAAAGGAAGCAGCGGGGAAACTGAAAACCGTTCATAAACCGCTGCAAACAAGGATGCAAAACATGTTTTTACACCGTCACCATATCTGTCTCAAACGTGGAACTCCTGCCACGTCACACACAGGCCACACACCAAAGGGGAGCGAACGCGAAACTACACGGCAGCAGTCAAGGAAATCCACAGAAAAGTGTGTGTGGGGTCATCGTTGTGTCGGGATTGTGTGCGTTAGCAAGACCGTGCCAAGTGATTGATTTAGGGCCTGTTTAATGGCTCTTCCACAGGGGACCAGGCTGGCTGGGACACAAAGAGGAAGCATCTCAATCAGGCATGCTGTTGTTCCTCCACTCTGCTCCTCGCAGGCACCAGGCAGCTCCATCGCACTCCCCGCAGCTTTTATAGTGAGGAGATTGCAGCGAGAGGTGGCCACACACATGCACACACACCTACATCCAGTCTGCTACGCATTTTCACTTGGCACGGCACAAGAACACACGCACGCACACAGCAAAGTGACTAGGAACAGTCTAGGCAAGAGTCGTACAGTGTAGAGCCAAAACAGTAGAATAGCTTTCGAAAATTGCCTTCACTTTTGTGAAACTGCCTAACAATTTCGTGTTTGTTTTTTTCCCCCTCAATCCATGGAGGCTTTCCACTTTCTAAATATTTCAAGGATTATTATTGTATCCACGTGGCCAAACTGGATGAACTAGGCAGGGGTCAGTCTGTCTGACAGCGGTTTTCATCTGGCACGAGAGTTTAGTTGTATAATCCACAGAAGGATTATGTAAGGGGGAGGATAGGTGGGGGAGCCAGCGTTCTTGGCATGAATACATTTGAAATTAAATTCATCAGAGATGGAATCTAACCTGTATGGACAGAGGGAGGCCAAAGCTGATTTCTGTGGTCTGAAGGGGAAAACGGGCGAGTCCTAATTACCGACCTGCCTCTCTCCCTTTTTCTCCGACCCCCCTCACTAACCTTTCCTTTTGAAACTGTATTCGTTTGAAAGAATCACATATATCTTTGTGCCAGCACAGATTTAAATCACGTTTATAACTTCTAGGTTTAACTCGAGTCACATTCAGTAGCCTAATTTAACTTAAAATATGAGCAGGTGGAAAAGTGATATCTTTATATCTGTCCCATGTGATAATCTAGCAATATGTAAGCAAGCAAGCAAACAGTCTGGAATATACCATGGGCACTGCACGAGTCAGACAAACTGGGTGTTTCTCCAAGTACTGATCAACATACAGAACTCTGGGGTTGCGAGTTTGTGACTGGCCGGTCAACTGAGTGGACTGCCCCGTGACTGGGCAGATTGTACAACACCCACACAAAACATGGAGCCCCTGCCTAACTACAACAATGTTCACTTAGATTGAAAATCTCTCTCGCTCTCAGCCTGTAGACTTGTTGGGTTCTTCCTTCCCTCAGTGAGCTGCTAACTGGTCCATGAACCCCCCCCAACAGAAAAAGAAAAGTCAATACAAAATCTAATCTGAGCTTTTCGTTAATCATTATTGTGCAAACATTGGTGACTCCAAGAGCTGGAGATTAGAAAATTATGCAAGGAAATTAAAGACAGACTCCAGTGTGGAGGGAAAGGCATGTTGTGTGTGAAGAAACGAGTCATAGGTCTGGACACTTCAGGATGTCTACCTCGCTCTGTGATAGGTCTGGACACTTCAGGATGTCTACCTCTCTCTGTGATAGGTCTGGACACTTCAGGATGTCTACCTCGCTCTGTGATAGGTCTGGACACTTCAGGATGTCTACCTCGCTCTGTGATAGGTCTGGACACTTCAGGATGTCTACCTCTCTCTGTGATAGGTCTGGACACTCCAGGATGTCTACCTCTCTCTCTCTTTGATAGCTAGATGAAGTGTATGTAAGCACAAAAATGAGCAAGGAAGATAATACGGCACCTATCAGGAGAAAGAATGACAGCTATGGAGAATTCCAACACGGGTCAAGTACACACACTAACAAGAAAAGGGAAATATGAAGGCGGGGTGGGGGGGTTCAATTTGACGGTTAAATTAAAAAGGGAGGAAGTCTGTCCTCAGCAGGGGTTCTTCCAGGTTCAACTTCCCCTTTGAACCTAGATTAGTCATTACCCAGAGTTCTGAGGGCTCCCAGTCATCCCTGGGAGGACCTGAGGGAACAGCACCTGCACACATCAATGGGCCTTTCTAGCGCATTCAACCTTGACGGTGACCCTTTTTAGCGTGCATAGACACACACACACACAAAACTGCCTGTGCATGGACACAGAAATGCATGTTTACACTAAACATCCTTAGGACAGTCTTCGCTCAGAGAAGATTTCAGAAACAGTTTCTCTTTTCTCTCGAAATAAACCTGAGCTCAATCAAAAACAAAGGGAGGAGAAAGGGAAAGGCCACGTCTGGAGTGTTGTCAGTGGGCTAAGCTGCCACGTCGAGCTTTCTGAGAAGCTGCCCTGTTACGTGTTAGCTCCATCTGTGGGATAGGCTGGTCTGGAGTGGTTGGCAGCTGAATGGACCCCAGTGTGACAGGGCAGGGAGTCAGTCTGTCACTGAATGATGCACCCGGGGGGCTTGAGCACCCACCGTCCTGGGAGGCCCGGTGACGATGGGACAGTGCCTGACCTTCACAAGCGCCAGCACAGAGCACTGGAAGGACTTCCATGGTACCGGTTGACACCGCTCATCTCCGGGATTAGCGAAGGCACCCTCGTCGGCTCGTAGCCCCATCGTGACATCACTTTACAACAACTAGACAAGGACTATCACTTGTTGAAATTTATCAGGAGAGACATACACATTTACCTCAAAGTCAATTTGTTTGTTTTTTACTCACACAAAATGTTAAAACAACCCAAAGTTAAACCACTTGATAGTAGGCACAAAGTCAAAGTTCATCGTTGGTGGAGAGACTTTCACCATGGGAAACTTAGTTTGAAATATGCGACATTACCACACATGACAAAATAATTGGCAAATTGAGACTTAGTGTTCCTAGTGTTTTAAGTGGAGTGCAATGAAAACTAATTCTGCAGTCTGTTCTGGATGGTTCTGGGTCCAAAACGCAATCAAGCAGATGACAGAACATTCGAGAGGGAGGATTAGACCTTAACCCTTGTGTTGTGTTTGGGTATGTGGGAACCATTTTCAACTTGAGACACGGGCCATGGCTCATTTTCTGTGAAGAACATGCAAAGTGCACACTGTGCATGCCCCCTACACGTTTATATTACATATTTGGTGGTAAAGGGCCACCCAGGGGGGTGTGTGTGTAGGTGAAAATAAAGTAGATATTCAATTAAATGTTTGTAATGTGGCTTCAGTCTGTCTCTCATCCCTGGGCCTGCCGTTTCAACATTACACCAACATCCTGTCTGTCTCCCTGCATGTCTCCTGCTTTTGTTACACATTTACAATTTGTAGTGTGTTAAACTACAAAATGGCTACAAAGTTAATGCAAATACAGCATTTTGAAACGTTGTACAATTTTACTAATTTCCCTCACAAAAGGTCGATGACGATGGACTCATTTGTATGCTGGAAGTGGCCTTTTCAATCTAGGCAACTGTTATAGACAAGAGATAGAGAGATAGAGAGCAGTCTCTGGACTCATTCACACACACACACACACACACACACGGTGAGGAGCCTCTCTTTCACGCAGGTCTTTTGTCTCTCAGTAATGTCTGGTATGCCGACACACAGGCTTTGCTCAATGACCTGATTTTCAATGGCTGCATTCGCTTGCAAGCTTTTCCTTTGGATAAGACACAGGACTTAAGCGGCAGACAGACACAGACAGACCTAGCCAATAAGAGGACAGGAAACCCCCAACCCCCCGTCCTCGTATGAGGTAAACAAAAAGACCCTGATGGCTAACATTGTGAATTCCGGGAACACATAGCATACCCATGTCAGTTACTTACAATGTGGGAACATTTATTTTCGATCAAATTGTTTTAAACTGAGTAAAAACACATCATATAGGTAATCTTACATAGTCAATGTACAAATATATACATTACATTTAAAAACAATCAAAACTACACAAACATTTCTGAGTGAGTTATAATACTGACATTTTATGAATAAATGAAGGAAAGTGGGTCAACAGTCAACTTTGTACACATCAACTATATAGTAATGAGTGGTAACGATACCAAAATGAGAAGCAAATACCCTAAAGAAAATCACGAGACAAAAGTGATTTTAGTGCTCAACCTAACTGTATATGTCAGACTTTCAATGGGAAGGTTGTTGTAAGGGTTAGTACAACACAGTCATTCCAAAACGTTTGTCATTCCAGCCCTCTGAAAAAAGGGAAAGAAGGGATGCGAGGAAAGGAGGAGAGAAACCGCGGCGAGGGAGAGGGAGCTCTCACCTTGTCTCTGTATGAAGACGCGGAGCAGGGGATGTGCGGTGGACACGGCCTTGCAGAAGTTATCGTCGTTGTTGATCGGCAGTAGGTCGCCATGGATGTCGGCGTAGCCAATCATCACCTCCATGTTGGCGATGCGGTGGATGTGCATGATGAGCTTGAGGAACTCCTCAAACTTGCCCGGTTTGAAGCGGTCCACGGAAAAGCGCCGGAACTCAGCCCCATACTGCAGGAAGGGGGGGGGGGGGATGTAGGAGGATCAAAGAAGAAGAAAGTGAGCAGGATAGTCTCCATGATGACTGAAACAGGGACGAGACACTGGGGCTTTGGTCTCAGTCATTCTGGAATCTTCCTGTACTGGGACATACACTGGACCATTCCAATGAAGCCCTGTGCAACAGCGTTCTGGGTTTTGTTGACAACAACTTTAAATTGAAAGTTTATTATTAAAGGAGTATTTTGGTTGGTGTTGGTTTTACAAATCCCCCAAATTTATGAAAGCTACCATATGAAATCTCCCCGGAAATGCGCTAGCCTACTGACCTTCTCTGTTTCAATGAGTTGAGACTATACAAACACTGTTAAAATGGTTAATTCCTTTACAAATATTATGTTCAATACTAACTATTGCAAACGTAACTTTTTTCTCTTTTCGGTTTTTAATTGTTTTTCAACCTCACTGCTTTCCTAATATATGCGAAATCTAGACACAATCAACCACATTTGTTGATTTTATAAATATTCTTTGTATATTATTAGTTGTCACAGTTCTTGAAAATACTTGTTTTTAGAGGGTGAATACTTTTTCACATCACTGTACATGCAACAACTTTTTGTTGCTTCTAGACAAGAACAACATCTGCTTCTTGCTGGCTGCCAAGGTTCTCCCCTCCATAGCGAGACACAATATTCCTGAGAAGCCTAAACAATGATAGTTTACTGACCTCCATAGAATGACATAACCAAAATAACACCTTAAACATCAAACAAACACAAAATAGCTAAGTGACTCGGCTCATATTACCAACAGTGTACAGTCAAATAGGCCACATACATAATAATAATATATTATAATAAAATAGGACATATAAGTCATATGTAACCAAAGCCTTGACTGGCAAAATCATTGGAAGAAGGATTTACACAAAGAAAGATTTTGAAAAGGGTTAGTAAGGGGGAGTAAGTTGTCTAAAGACTATGGGAATAACAGCAACAGCCCACTACACAAAGGTCTAGCCAGTTCAACATGGTGACTACTCTCTGAGCAATATGGCAGAGTTGAGTAGGCTGGACAATGAAAAAGTACACACGCAAGCACACACAGCTGACAGGAGCATAGGGCAGCGATTGTCCAGTGCTATTCCAGCCCTGTCATTGGACCACCAAGTCAGAACACAGCAGGAGGTTGCCCTGAGGTCACCACACCGGTCACATGACACATAGGGCAAGGGAAAAGACATGAGGCAAGGATGTGTGTGGGTAGCAAGTGCGGGATGGAGGAAGAAAACGAGAACGGAGATACGCGCCAGGCTTTGTCTCTCACAATAGCAACGTCCCTGAATCCCACAGGGGTAATTTGTGGATCGTGCTGCAATGCTGTAATCATGCAGTCAGGGAGGGAGGCGGGCCCTAGTCAGGAGCAGCATGTCATTAGTCGATGAAATATGATTGTCATTGCAGGGGAGGTGTATTGGTGTGATGCCATGTGTGTTATGGCCGATCGGGCAGAAACTGATGCCAAATACAAGGACACAATCATATATGCTTTTGAGCTCACTTGTAAACATGCATACACTGACACAGACTTTATAGTGTGAATAATATTGCATGGCGTTTACATGAGATGATTCAGAATCATTTGGTTTGGACAGAATTGTGCAAATAGTCCAACTGTCCAACTAAAAACTAAGTAACTAAACTAACACAAGTGTTAGTTTAGTTACTCTCAAGTAACTTCAGTTAAGTCATGAGCCTTCTTTGTTCAGTGATAGAATATGGAAGTTAAAAAAAAGACGCAATTGCTTAAACAATCTGATTTCAGTGTGAAACTATGGAACATTGCTTAACGCAAGTCTGGACAAGATAAACGTCACAGGTCTAAATTTGAAACATTCCCTGAAAATACACAACCTGAACGTTGACAGGATTCTCCACCCCCTTGCATAACATTTTTTCAACAAGTTCAGGCAGGTACTACACTAAATACATTTACCTCAGACTTGTGGTAACAAGCCAAGCTAAGCTAACTGGAAATCTGTATTTTCACATTTTAAACCTTTAAAACTTAATTTTCATCTTTGCATAACAATTTGTAAGCCATATTTTACATTCAATTTCTAACCATCACCACAGACTGCCTATTTTGAAATCCCCGCAAGGTGTGCGAGTGCGGGGCCAGACCAGTCTTTTAGCAGTTGGGTGTGGGTGGAGGGAATTCTAAATTTGGAGTTTAGACAGACCGTCCAAGTAGAAACAGAAGTTTAAGAAAGTACCAAGTTGACTTCAGAAGAGGATTGCTGAAATACTGAATTGAGAAGGATGAGGTAGCTATGTCAAATCACATCTGGTAACAAAAAACAGCTTGACAACAAAAAAACAACAACAAACCCACAGCTTTCGACAGACACCTCCTGTGCCTTTTTGCTATTGTCTAAGTCAAAGTGGTTCCCCCTCCCATACCCTTAAACTGGGGTCAGTGAGAAACTGTCAACCCATAATGGTTGCCTTGTCTTTCTCGTCTGAGATGATAAGGAAAAGATGGAGACGCTGAGATGGAAGATAAGGCGAGGAGGCCATTTTAGATTCAGACACTCCATGCAGATCAACATCTCTGCCTGCCATCACAGTGGGTGTGTTTTGAGTCTGATACTCACTCAACCTGATTAGCCGTTGACAGATGGTGCCTAGTGTCATGCTTAAAGGAAAAGGCATGCACAGGCACATCAACAGGGTGATAAGCAAGATGATGGGTCACAATGTACCCTTAAGAGTTTATAATAGACTTCTGAATCATCACACCAGCGATTGTTTGTTTCATGACGACATTTGCCTTACCCATATTTCAAACCCTGCTATACATACAGAACAACCCTTTAACCAGTTTTAGGCTATCCCCACAAACACCAGTCAAAGCTAGACTTCTCCAAACTTTAAAGATGAGTTGAGTGGTCTTACTTTGCGCACAAGAGGGGGAGGGGGGGGCTGGCCAACTCTTACTGAACCGCCATCCTGGTCCCCTCTCACGTACAGTGGTGGCAGCAGCATTCCAAGATACTCTGCCCCATGTTAGACAATACAAGCAGGGGGGGGGGTCCCACATTGGGCATGGTGCCCATGCACTTCATCAATGAGAGCCTTGATAAGAGCCATTGGCTAGGCTAACAACATACGCGCTAATGTTTTGGAATCTTGCTGACCAGGTTAACTTAACCCAGGCATGAGTTTCTTTGATTGTGACCAATGACAATGCTATGAGAGTAGACAAGAGGAACGTGTATTGATTCAAATAACCATCCCCAACGGTCTTTACCTATGTAGACACCAAAGTGGGTTTACTCTTACGTACCTCCAAGTGTCTGTGAGTGTGTGTTGTAGAAAACTGAACACAGGCCATGTTGTCTGATATTTTTTATGGATAAATCAATGGAACCTTAAACACAACCATCTCCCTTCTCATGCATGGGAGCACTGAACTGCTGCCTGCTTCGGTTTGGCTGGGTTTGTGTTCACATTCAAGACATATTTTAAATGTTCTCCAATTGTTGTGATGCAAAAGCGTGTGTTGCTTCCATCACCACTGCGGTACTCAATTTTGTTTTCCTTTTCACCAAAGCCCAACGATAGATGTTTAGGCTTCAATCTTTGAAATAGTTAACCTATATAGCACGATAAAGCTAGTTAAACATCGACGGCTGTAAATAAGTACCTGGCATGTGAATTACAACTACGCTATTTTGGGACGACTAATGAGGCCTATGCTGTTTGGTATGTAATCTAGGTGGATGGTAAAAGACGCCATAGTATTTTAGATATCGATCGGTTATTGCCAACGCTCAGTTGCAACTACTGTTGCAGAACACTTAAGTAAAGTTACAACAATGTAGCAACAATATCCACGCTGAACTTAAGAGAAAATGTCTCAGAAACATTCAGGGAGATTTGCATAATAGTCCAGCTCCCAGCAAATGCAGTTTTTCAGTATCAAGTATCGTGACAGGCAAGCAATAAACTCTCAAGACATCTCATTAGATTCGCATGATTAGTTGCTTCAGCGGGAATTTCACAAAATCTTAATGTTATGGGAGTAAGAGCTACCCATTACAATGTGTAGCCTATGAATTCAAACATGACCGATTGGACCAGTGAATCTCACAAATAGTTGCATGCTGTAGCTAGACTTAACTGTGCTTCAGCCAAAAACGCAGTTTGGGACCATGTGAAGTAGCCTGGAAAACAATTTAGCTTCTTCAAAAGTGTTTTGTCGTGTAGCGTACATGTTAACATAGTCGACTTACCTTGCTTTTTACTTCAACAGCGGTGCAATCCAAGAATCGTAAGGAGGATTGCGATTTATTAAAACTCCGATTCATTTTTGCGGTTACAATAAGTTTCAGCGCTTGCCCACAGAAACGGGCTCAGCTATGTTAAGTTTCGTCTATAAATCCCACAGTCCCGTGCCGCTTGGACGGCAAAAACTTCACCCTATACAGTTTGACTATTTTACTTTCTCGAATTTGTGCAGTAGTCCGCGACACATTGGCAACATTTAAACACTGGCAAAATAGGCTAAAGAGAAAAGAACAAATCGCCGCCTCTGACTTGGGGGAGTGATTTAAGTTTTCAAATGACATCATCACATTCGTTTACAGCCCAAAAGCAGGTTGCATGGGTCCTCCCATGCACCAGAGGACGCGTTTCTTTAGATCTCTCACAAGTTATCCACAGTAATTAAGTCTTATTTATGAATAATGTAAATTAGTCAATTTACAGACAAAATGAAATCCATAATGTTTATTTGTGATAAATATACAATGACAAGCTAGGATATTTAAATAGGTTCTGAGGGTCTTAAATAGTATTCTACAAGCCTGGTCCTCAGGGCCCAGCCAGGCCCACTATCCTGTATGTTCTGTTTCCCTGCTCCAACACACCTGATTCAAATCAATGGGTTGTCATCAAAGCGACATTCATTTGAATCAGGTGTGTTGGAGCAGGGAAACATTCTAGAACAGTAGTTCTCAACCCTGGTTTCATGTTTCCCTGCTCCAACACACCTGATTCGAATGAATGGGTCGTTATCAAGCTCTGTAGATGACTGGAAACGAACATGAATTTGAATCAGGTATGTTGGAGCCAGGAAACAATTAAAACATGCAGGACAGAGGGTCAATGAGGACCAGGGTTGAACAACACTGCTGTAGGGTCAAATATGCATTCACGGTCCTCAAAATGAAAAGCATAGCCTAAGATGGCAAGCTGATGTCATTTTGGTAGAAGTGACTTTAACACTTGTCTCTTTCATCTGCAGAATGAGGATGGGTGTTTAAAAAAGGTTGTGAAGAAGTTCATCATGAGACTTTCTCCAGGGGCTTAGCCAAACCTTTGGCAGACTGGAAGCATTTCTAAGAAGGCGACTGCAGCCAAGCCCTCAATCGACTTCCCGTCACATCACATTGCAAACTTGCAATGTATCTGCTACACTTCTTATATTTTTTTGTAAGTTGTTTTGTAAAAAAGCATGCTAGATGCAAGTAATGTCAAGTAATTTACTAGTAATATTTGAGTAAAAAGATAGTAACTTGAGAGTTTATTTGTATTCATGTCTTCATGTACTACATTAAATGACTGTATTAGCACGATGAAGATGAAACTGTTAACAAAGCCATGACCGCCTACTGGTGGTCAATTGATGTCATTGCTCATGTTTGTAAATACTGTAAAAAAAGAAAAATTATACAAGGAGCATTATTTGCAGACACTGAAAATATCTTTCTTCTGCATTAAAAAAAACTCTGCTCTAATTGAATTGATCTAATTTTCTTTGTCACCGCTGTTCCCTATCCAGTCATGATCAGTGCTTTGATTAAGTTCAAGTGGAAGTACACATATGTTATTGAACCCTTTTACATATTCATATTCATATTATTGTACATACAGAGTACATGTACAACTAGAGTACATGTACTCTGTGACTGTATGTACTAAATGACTAAATGTAAATGTATGTATAATAGACAGATGAATGAAAATGAGTTCACTACAGCCTAGTAATGCCATGCATGTCCAGCAGAGGTCACAGTAATCCCTTGTAATAAACCCGATGTTGGAGAATGAGAGATATCAGAAGAAAAACGGCATTACCTGGAGTAATTTTTCAGAATCAGAATCAGAATTCGGTTTAGGTTTCGCCATGTATGTTATACAAACACGGAATTTACTGTGGCAGGAAGGTGCAAACACTAAACATATACGAATCTTAAATTAAGTGAAGGTACATAAGTTTAACTATTCCTAAGGACTAAACAATCGAAGAATAAAACGATTTAAATATAAAATAAAATATATATAAAAATAAGAATAAGAATAAGAATGAGCAGCATGAGTGGTCAACATAGTGCAATAGTGCAATAAGATACTGGGTTAAATAATGAATGAATGTCAATGGGAGTCCTTGGCCTTGTTGAAGAGACCAGTAGCAGATGAAAATGCACGACAGATCCAGTTATATGTACCAATGTACCATACACAACTCTTTTCGAAATCTTAATACAATTTTAAATTGTAAATACATTATGTTGTTTTGTTCGTCAGTTTCTACAATCATGTGTCACTAACCTCATGTAGAAAATGTATGAAGTTTTTATTACATCGTTTGTTAACTCTGAAGATGAAAATGACCTTGAGCAACAACAAAAAATCAGGATGTGTATTGAGGTTATAGAAAATGATAATCCACTTCTGCAAATAATATTCTTACTTCTATGCCTACATACAAAAAAAACATTAAAAGTGGTATTCATTAATTATTCTTGCTAAATAAAGGATAAGCCCCTGGAAGCAATGTTAATACTGTAGCAATCTGTTCTATTAGATTTAGGTGGTCCAGTTGTGGTAATTTGAGAGGAGAGGATGAAAAGTCATGCAGTTGTGTTTAGCAAGACAGGAACATCCTGAAATGTTTAGGAGGGCATTTAGAAAGCACTGTTGCCAGTGAAGTAAGAAAAGGAAAAAAAATCCTTAAATCAAGATTTTGCTGATTAAAGAGCAAGAAAATACCCCTCTCACACACACACACACACGCACACACACACACACACACACACACACACACACACACACACACACACAAAAACACACCCACACTGCCTGATGATCTCAGGGAAGGGCACCACAGTAAGACAGACTGTAGGCACCGTAACATAAGCAAGGCCATACATTTACACATTGCAGTCCGTGATTGGAAACACATTTGACCATGATGCACCATTCCATGTGCCTCTCACGTCCTGCTTCACTTTGAGATGGACTTGGCGAGGCAGACATGTGAGACAGACTCGCTTGCAACTCATCTGAGCTGAAGCCGCTATTGGTTTGGCCAAGCTTTCTAAAGGACTGTCAAGTTTCCCTGGTGATCAGAAGACCTGTTAAAGGCCTTTGGTGCTGTTTCCTTGTGTTCACGTCTTTGACAACATTATACCTGATCAATTCACTCAGATGAGACCTCAATGCACAGGTTTGTGAATAATCTTTTACTTGAATTCCTCTAACTCCTCTCTCTCCCTCCACCACCCCCAACTCTCTTAGTCTCTTCGTTCTCCACACTGCCTCTCCCTCTGTCCCCATTGTCATTTGTCAGACCCAAAGAATGCCCTCTCATCACGAGGCAAAGGGGGAGCAGGACTCTGATTGACACACACTCACGTACACATACACACACGCACACACACACAGACACACACACGCACACAGACACACACACACACACACACACAGACACACACACGCACACAGACACACACACACACACACAGACACACACACGCACTCTTCGTTCCCATTCTCTGAATCTCATCCTCACCTCTGACTAGCTTTTGTCCCACACCTTCACCCCGTCAATGGACACCCAGGTTTCAATAGTTTTTCAGATGAACCCACCTCCCTATCTCGTTTTCAGATGAACCCACCTCCCTATCTCGTTTTCAGATGAACCCACCTCCCTATCTCGTTTTCAGATGAACCCACCTCCCTATCTCGTTTTCAGATGAACCCACCTCCCTATCTCGTTTTCAGATGAACCCACCTCCCTATCTCGTTTTCAGATGAACCCACCTCCCTATCTCGTTTTCAGATGAACCCACCTCCCTATCTCGTTTTCAGACCGCCTCGGTCTGAAAAGCCAACTGCAACAGTGTTCATTGCTCACTCATGGACATGTAACTATGTAAACAAAGACATACCTCAGCAACTTGCTTGTTTACTTTGTTGATATTTCCCACATATTTCTTTATCAGAATCACAATGAAAAAAAAAATGCTACAATGCTAGTTAACACATTTATTAAATGTATTCCACACCCTGGGGCTGAAATTGGGTATTGAGGTATTTCTCTACAGCCAGCAATGTAGGGACAATTATCAATTCCCAGTTGCACATGTGCATGTTGCACCAGTATTACACCAGCATTACACAAGCATGTTTCAGGACTCAAGTTTTGTTTCTGGAGCACAATACCTGTGCAAGACCTGTGTGTAGACTGAAACGTCTTTTGTGTATAAATGACGACGTGTGAGTTGCCTGATTCGAAATGAGCGCATGAGGGACACCATTCTGTGAGCCTCATTGGCCCTCCCAAACAGTGTGAACGTCGACACTGTGTTCAACAAAGTGTTCAATTGGCTGTTTTAAGATTTCCTGAGTGGGTAGGCTTTACTGTAAGGCAGACTTGACAGACAGCCCTTCATTTACCGGGCTCTTCCCTTGGGCGAGGCTCCACTGTGAAAAAACACTCATCCGTCTTTCTCCCTCCACCAGAAGGAAAACATCAGCCATCTGGCCAGGGGGTCAGAGGTCGGAGCCGAGCCTGGTAATGAGGAATGGCATTGTTGGAAGGGAGGTGGGCGATGGTGGCGGTGGGTGGTTGGTTGGTTGCTGGGGGTGTTGTTGCGTGAGGGGGTCGGTTCTCCTCTGCTTCCCAGTGTGTCTGCTTCTAATCGCACATTAAAGATTAACAGCACACCGCAACCTTGTGAAAGGGGGAGGGAGGTGGTGGTGGGGATGGGCAGAGACTAGATAAGACACAGGGGCAAGGCCTCACACGCAAATGCAAACACACAGGCACCCACATGCAAATAGAGCTCGTAGAAACAGACAAATGTGCATTCATGTGTCTCTCTACTTTCTCCTTCCAATGTCTTTTTTGTAAAACCTGGTGTAGTGACGCAGCAATCTTTCGGCATTGGGAACAGTTTGTGGCAGTGAGAGAGAAAAAGGGCCAGAAGAAGGTGATTATGTGGCACAGGCCCACCCTTCAGTAGCCTACTTTGTATCCTATTCAGTTCACTCCGGTCCCTTTCTTAGCTTTTGGTTCCTTTTCTTAATGTGCTGTAACACTGTACACAAGTGGTACAAGTCCATGCAAATGTACACAAAAGCATGCGCACACACACACACACAAAAAAACACAAATACACAAACACACACACACACAATGTCGTTTAATCCTGTGGTGCTGGGTCATTTGCTTCTCCCGACATCTCAGCTAAATTGAGACTGCAGGGGTAACATGTGACATCAGGATGTGGGGTTAATTTTCTGTCGATGTGCTCTCCTGTAAATTACAAACAGACTAGGGAGACCCTGTTTCTAGAAATACACAGACTAACACACACATGGATGCATTAACACAGACGTAGACACCTGATACACACACACACACACACACACAGACAGACACACACCTACCACAACTCGATTGGTGCTCGTGCTAGCCATTCTATAGTATGTGACTTCCATTGTTATAGGCTGTGGCCACAAGACCCTCTCCAGGAAGAATTATGCAAACAACAAAAAGACAATTATTTTACTTTCTTTCACAGTAAGAAAGGAGAAAGGAAAGTATCAAATGCGAAGCAAAAACTTCAGAAAAATAAATTTGTCGAAATCACTGTGGGTGTTTAAAAATGAAACAAAGTACAAGGGTGAGATAGACACACACGAAACACATGAAAGTTTCATACAGGCAATTGTAAAAACCAGTCATCCGAATACAAGATACAGGATCTTGGTGAATGAGTAATGAGTGACTTTTGCCTTCACCAGCTCAAATGCAATAAGGTATTTCATACCACTGGGTCACACTGACCCCTGCATTGCTACACTGATCCACCATTACAATATTACAATATTCAACAAGGTTAAACATAACTATAGTTAATTGGCAGACAGAGCAGGATGTCTATTCAGATGTCCCAGTCACAGGTTTACTAGGATTTAACCCCATTTACCATCTTGGTTCAAGTCAGTATGATAGTATGAAAACAGCATATGAATGAAAGCGAAATTTGCAAGTAGGAGTATTTGGGCTAGCCATCTAATAACAAAAGTCATTTACGAAAGCATTGTGAATCTTCTGCACCACTTTACTATTTAGTTGTATTGGTTTCCTGTATGTCACAATGTAATGTCTTTTTACATCTGACTGTGTCCTTGTGTGGCAGCCTGTTTCTGTAGGTAGGTTCATTTATGCTTTACACAACTGTGTGTGAGTGTGCATAAGTGTATAGAAAGAGAGAGAGACACACACATGAGGGGAACAAAAGAAAAACAGGCATGTTAGAGAGTGAAGAAGCACTGCATTTCTGATAGTATGTGTACTGTACGTTTATGTCTAAGAGTGCGTGTGTGTGGGAGATAGAAGAGTGTGTTAAAGACAAGATGTAAGTTTGTGTTAGTGTGTGAAAGGGAAAAATATAGGGATAGAATGTGGTAGAGAGACAGAGAGATTGAGAGAGACAGAGAGAGAAAGAGAGGGAGAGAGAAAGAGAGAGACTATCTAGGTATATACTTCCATCCAGAATATTCCAGGCTTGTGAGATTGTTAGTTTACTTGAGCAGACTAGAGCTCGTCCCACACTGGCTCCATGATTGAACCAAAACAACATCAATCTAACACAGCCTCAAGGCCTGAAATAACCGGCCTGGTGTTTATAGTCGTGACACTGCTTTGACACACACATACACACATACACACAAACACACACTGCACCACGACCTCCTCCTCCCCACCCTTTCTGCCATTTAACCCCTGGTTCCTCCCCTGTCGTCCCCTCCCCCAGTGCATTTCGGTCATTCTCACTGCCCCCTTGATAAAATGGTCAGAGTGTGCCATCCCAATAGAGAGCCGGGCTGCATTCACAGGAGCTGGAGGAGGGATACGGAGGCCACATCGCCTCTGAATGCCAGACTTAGTGAAGCGTGGATTCACCCCTTCTCCTTTTCATATCATTTTCTCACCTCTGATGCCCTCTTTCTTTGTTGGTTGTCTGTGTGTGTGTGTGTGTGAGGAACTTGGGGCAATGGGTTTGGAAGGAGGGGGCAAAGCTGTGTGTGTGTGTAAAGCTTTGCATGTTTCATAGCACGCCGAAGCCACCGAAATAGAGTCCAGGTAAAAGAATGGGGTTGAGGCCTCCACCCAATGCTCATACACAATGTTCACGCTCAACCCCCTCAACCCCCCCCCCCCCCCCCCCCGCTTAAGTCGCCATTATAATATCCTCCGCTCTCTCTTTAAATGACCCCCACGTTCGCCTGTCTCCTGTTCTCCTCTTTACCCCCCTCCCCTTCCACTGACACAAAGCCTTAAAAAATAAGATATTTTATGTGACTCATTTCAGATTTTTATGCTCGAAGCACTTCACACTAAGATGGAAATATTTGTTTGAAAACAGCTCTTCTATAAGAATTAAATTTATGTTTCCCATGCCACCATCACTCGTCTGGAAAGAAAAGACAGTGTCCAGAAGGCTGACATTTTGTCCAGATATAGTATCAAATGAATGACCAGTGTCCAGAAGGCTGACATTTGGTCCAGATATAGTATCAAATGAATGACCAGTGTCCAGAAGGCTGACATTTGGTCCAGATATAGTATCAAATGAATGACCAGTGTCCAGAAGGCTGACATTTTGTCCAGATATAGTATCAAATGAATGACCAGTGTCCAGAAGGCTGACATTTGGTCCAGATATTAGATGCAGTCTAATAGCACAGTACAGTAACGTGTGATCCACTGGTTCACCTGGAGAAACAATCTTTGTGGTTGGAAACACACACGTGCAAACACACTAAAACATGCTTACATGCAATACATTTTACACACACACCATCTCCGATCACACTTGAAAGAGAGTTGGATGCAGACTTGCCAGAACAGGCTCTCTCTCATCTCTCTTCTCTTTAGACCCCTGCTGTAACATATGGACTGGGCTTTCTCCATGTCTTACCACACACACACACACACACACACACACACACACACACACACACACACACACACACACACACACACACACACACACACACACACACACACACACACACACACACACACAAGCACACACGCACACCCCTGTCATACACACACACTCACAGCCTTCCAGTGTTATGAGGTGCCGGTGGCTGAAAATGGACGATGTAGGTCTGGTTCACATTAACACGGCACCGCACAATCTTTCCCCAGTCCACAATCGCAGCCTCAAATGCATGTCACTTTACTAAACACAAAGCTCTTTGAAGCCTTGCCCTACATTGGTCAAACAGTGCCACCTTGCAGTTGCCGTTGCTGGTCAACAAGATGCAGCATCTCCAAATTATGACTTGACAGGTTGGAGAAAGAACCTAAAACCAAACATGGATAATGCATAAAAATGGCTCATGCATAAGGAGACAAATGCATGAAAGAAAGAGGCCAGGCACGCACCTGCAAATTGACACATGCCCACTCACCCACCCACCCACCCACCCACCCACCCACCCACCCACCCACCCACCCACCCACTCACCCACCCACCCACCCACCCACCCAACCACTCACCCACCCAACCACTCACCCACTCACCCACCCACCCACCCACCCACCCACCCAACCACTCACCCACCCACTCACCCACCCACCCACCCACTCACTCACTCACTCACTCACTCACTCACTCACCCACCCAACAAGTGAGTGTGTTTAGGCTTCACTGCGAGAGGCCAGCACTGACAGGTACAGACAAAATGAGCTGAAGGATTGTTTAGCAACGTTTTACTCAGTAAACTCTCTCCCTCCGCTCCACCTACACTCCCTTCTGTTCTATCTCTCTCTCTCTCTCTCTCTCTCTCTCTCTCTCTCTCTCTCTCTCTCTCTCTCTCTCTCTCTCCTCTCTCTCTCTCTCTCTCTCTCTCTATCTCTCAGTGTCCACTGATGAACATTGAATTAAAAGGTATTTTGTGTCCTATTGTCTCTGTGCCAATTAGGGTGTAATCCTGTTGGCCCATCCAGATAGTCACCTTTACTGGGAGTAGTGAGACATCATTCCTATTAGAGAGTCTCGTTGAGAAGAAGGGAGGCTGTAACTGTGGAAAATTAGTGTTGCACCCCCCCTATTCCCCCTCTGTGAAGCGCATTGTGTTGCCTCCTGGTATGAAATGCGCTATATAAATAAAGTTTGATTTGATTTGATTATAACTCATTCAACCAGATGTTGGGCATGGGGTCTCCACTTCAACAAGACAGGGGCAAACACATAAACAGACACAGAAACAGACACTCAAACAGACACACACACACACATATGCAGGCATGCACAATTGCTCATACATGCTCATACTCCATAAATGAAGACACAAAATTAATTTGATCAATTTCATACGATGTGGTTTAATGATTTCTCGCCATGGCTGTTACTCACAGCAGACATAAAAGCCTACCTACATTACACCTCAATTAGTCTTTTGATATATGTCCTGTTATATGACCCCCTTTTCATACCATGTAAGATAACAGTTTAATGTTAGGGGTTATGTTTTTATTGGTTGTCCCTAATAGATTCACTTAGTCTGTTGCCTATGAGTCCACATTACCAGCCCCCCCTCCCCCCCTCTCCTCCCCCCCTCTCCCCCCCCCCCTCCCCTCCCCCCATCTCAATCCCCTGCCGCCTCATCTTGTATCTTTGGATCTGGTGTATAGATAATTTCACAGAATTAACTGTGCTTTAATGTCATGGGGTTAGTTAGAATTGCTCGGTGTTTCGCTTGGTGTCTTCCTCTCTCTCTCTGTGGGGGTGTGTGACAATGTGTTGAAATCGCACAGATTATGCTGGCTTTTCTTAAAGTATTTCTTTTCCTTGTGCATTAATCACATACACACGCCCACAACCACACACACATCATGTTAACTAAACAGAAGTAGTATAGAAGTAGTGTAAAAAAAAAAGTGTTAACCATTGAACTTTTCTAAATGTGTTCCCAAGGTTGTGCATTTCCCATTACAATGACAGATACTCTTCCCATTGACTAGGTATGGGCATTGTTTGACATACTGTCAATACAATAGAAAACAAAACATTTTTGGAAGGTTAGAATTAGGGATAGAACTGCCACAACAAGTACAAATGGGTGAACCCAGGATGGGATTTTAAGCTCCTTTTAACGGCTTTTAAGCTCTCCTCCACCTCCAGCCGACCAGTCTACACAGCATGTTGTTAGATTCAACACAATGCATCTCCACACAAAACAGCTTAAAACACCTTCAGTAATGGAACTGTGCACGGGTATGCATTCACATGGTAATCAGGCTGGTGAATGCTTGTATAAAACAGGGTTAAACCCAATCTGCAATATGAATTTAGTCGTTTTACCAATAAATAACACTTGATTGGGGCGTTAAGGTGTGTGTTACCCTAATGACGAGCATGAGGAACACAGACCCTTGTTTTGGAAAGTTTTTGTGAGATATTTATAAACCCTGGCCTTGCAAAACCCTGCACATCACACATCCTGTGTTTACAATGACTCTTGAGAATAAATGTCAAACCACAGTGCCACCTCTAACAAACATACACACACCAACACACACACATGCACAAACACACACAGGCACACACACCCAATGAGACCTGATCATGCACGTGGTGGGGGGCTCCTTGATCACGTTTTCCTCAAGGACTCAAAGATTCAAGTTGAGACTGGACGTAGCCATTGACCAAAAAGACCATGCCTGCACACACAAAGTACACACAAACACACCCACCGAAATCTTGTGGTATCATTAAATGCATGCTATGTAAAGGCCTCATCATGCTCCAATCACTGTTTCTTTACAGCCCATCAGTTCACAGGTTTTCCACTTCGATGAATCAGAGTGAGTGGTAATATGTGGGTTTGTGCATGGAACCACTGTGTGTGCATCTGTGTGCCACTTCAGGTGCACTCCAAATGTATATATGAGTGCGTGGGCTTTTCATTTCATGGAGTCTGCAGGAGGGAGATGCTGGCTCCCTCCTGGGAGGCCCAAGTACGATTGATCACTATTTCCAGTTCCTGTCCCTGGTCCCGTGGTCTGCTTAGACTTGCGAGTGAAAATCCATCACCTCAACGACAAACGTTTTTTTTCCATTGCCAAGCGACAAATGGCCTGATTATCTAGCCTTCTAATTACAGAACATTTATTCTCTCCTCCCCAGTCCCCCCCAGTCCACCTGACACACACACACACACGCACACACTCTAAAGTGCAACATCTGTGGAGGTGTGTATTAATTAGCGACACCGTTTCTATTTTCCTTGTTATACTGTACGTGGGTTGTTGTGAGGGAGGGCAGATGTAAGTCAGAAAAGCAGAGATGAGGGAGGTTTCCGGCCTTAAACTTTAATTTCACTCATCACTGCCGTGATATTTTGCTAATGCACCAACTTACTGCTGCCAGTAAATAACGTTTTGGTTCTCATATTTTATCTGAGGCGGCTGAACTAAATGATTCAGTACCCCTGCATCACTCCAATGGGGAGAGATAAGGAAAAGCCTTGCAGACAAGTTGATGGGGTGCCTGGCACAGAATCAGACAGTGTGTGAAGACATCTGTGTGTGTTTTGACATAGAGGAAGGTCCAAGTGCTTCTTAAATGTCCTGAAATGTCCTCAAAGCTTGATAGTCAGATGAGGATGTGGGATGTGAGCTTTTTTTGTCAGATATATCGAATGAGTTCCTATGCTGGAATTAGGCAGGGTTTCTTGGGACCTGAGACAAAAGTTGAAAATAAATAGTTGCTGGATATATTTGATGTGTTGGACTTGGTCATGGTCTTGCCAAAGCTGATAGAGTAAGGGAAGTAGGAAGATAGACGTAAATCTAATTCCTGGTTGATCAGAGACTGACAGAGCAAGGTGAAACTTTCACAGCGAGAGGAAAATGTTCATCAGATTGTCTTCCGAGCAAGAAGAACAAACACTATTTGTCAGTGCGTTGATGAAGCAGAACACACATTCATGGACGCTGTCTTTTTGAAAATACAACCGTATACCGTCTCTGATGGAACATTTTCAATTTAATTATTCAATTTGCTAACAGTATCTGCAGATCTCTGCACTGCTGATCATGCTGGACGTTAATGGATTTAGACGGCACACCCTGTTATGAACTGTTCACACAGCTGACCTTGTCCACTCTTTAAGGCTGTGACTGGAATGGAAAAAAAGAGAGAAGAGAGAAAAAAAGAGTGAGAGAAGAGAGAGAGAGAGAGAGAGAGAGAGAGAGGAGAGAGAGAGAGAGAGAGAGAGAGAGAGAGAGAGAGAGAGAGAGGGAGGGGATTATCTGAGACAAGGGAGGGATTATCTAAATCATGCTATTTGAACAAGCTTTAACGACAGGAAACATAGATTATTGACAGACGAGATTCACAGTCCCAGTTACTTTCCCATTCACACCGAACAATAGTCCTGAGGCACTTCGAACCAGAGAGCTGTTCAAGCGGATTTGAGTTTGTTTCCATGAAACATGACTTTCCTTACTGCAAAGTGCTACTGTATGTATGTATTTAAATCCTCATTGAAACAAACTGTGTTCACATTTGATGGGAAACTTGCTTCTATTCGAACATTTGAGGGAATATATGTGTGCAAGTCTTGTACATTTGTATATCCGTGTGCGTATTCGTGGCCGCACAGTCTGCACGTGTTTTGTCGTCCTCCTCCCTGCTTCCAGCACCCTGGTCGTGAGCGAGATGAACAGATGGGCCCAGTGGGAGAGAGGAACGGGTGTGGCGAGGGGGAGAGGATCCCACTGGGCCTCCTCTCCTCCCCTGTTTCCTGATATCCCGCGCCAGGTACAGCCGCGAGGCGCGGACACTGTTTCGACCTGCCAGACAAAGGCCATGGGGGCGGTTGTTATGTGTTGAAGTCTGCCACAGTCTGCCAGTCTGGGGTTCACCTTGCCTGGGATTCGTCTTTCTTTTTTTTCGAGTCCTCAGAGGAGCTGGGTGAGAGATAAGCTGCTAGTTTACCCTTCAAACTTGAATTGAGACTTCAAATATCAAGAGGCTGAGATGGAAGATGAAGAGTTTTCCTTTGGTTTCCAGGACGGTGCCTCGCTCCAGTAGCTCTGCCGGTTGCACATGGTGACAGATATGACTTAAGGGTGAAGAAATAAAAAAAACGCGAACAAAAGGCACCGTTAAAACAACAGGTTAAACTGGAGCACAGTAGTTTTTATTTTGTGGTTAACCTCTCAAAAGGTTTCAGTCTGCGGTCCCATGGACCGTTGGTTTGGTGTTTGTGTGTTCGCATGATTTTGTGTATGTGGGTGTGTGTGCATGGGGGAGTGTGTGTGTAGAGGAGCGGCAGCATGCCAACCACAGGCACCAGCATGCCAGGATCACAGATAAAAAAGATAGACAAACAGGCAGATAAATCCGGTTGGCCCCACATTTCTAGTGTCTCACGTAGCATCCTACAGTACACCACCACTGCAGTTTGCTCAGTTACTATGATGTTGAACATCTATCCAGCATAATGACATTAACATCATTGACATCAGTTGTTTTGTTGACCCCCTATTCTGTCCTTCAGAATAAAATGCACATTGGTGTCACTTTCAGGTATGGATCTTTCTCCACAAACAGGCTATTTGACGATTGATATAGAGTCAGCATTTTATATAATATGATCTAAGATTCACTAAAAAAGCACAACCTGGCTTTTGTAACCGTATACTTGTGGGAATGTTCTTTTTGAGGACAATGTTGCCATGGTGACAGGGGTCACGGCCTTTGGCCTTAAGTAACATCTAAGGGGCATGTGCCGTCAGCACTGCTAAAAGAACCGCCTATTTGCCGTGTCAAGAGCAGCCCCCAAATGGAAATAGATGGAGACGAGAGTCTGTGAGTGTTCTATGTATCTGAGTGTGTGTGTGTGTGTGCTTGTGAATATGGGATTGAGTGGGTTTGGTAGGTATGGGAATGTATGTGCGCACAATTAAAAAGGAGTTAACATTTGATCCATTCCTGTTGGCGAGACAAGCAGCAACAGTGGCATTCACTTACCTTGGTGGTAAATTTGTCCTCCTCCATTCCTCCATTTCTGTATGAATTACTTTTCCAAAAAGTTTGGCCTCTTTACACACACAACAAACCATTTTAGCCTCTCAATTATTCATCAGAGCACTTCATAATAAGTTGACGAGCGTCCAACCACTCTTGTAAATATAATATGTACTGGATGATAACTGAGGTTGGATGTCGAGTTTGCTCTTCTGGGAAGGCTTTGTGGACTGTTGACTCTGAGATTTGTTTATCTAGAGCACAGTTGGTCTCCACTTCATGCTCTTTGAGATTCTAGTTGTGCTGCAAAACACACAGAGCTCGAAGCTTATTTATCGCTAGAAGGCTGGTCCCAGAATTGATGCAAAGGAGTAGGAGACACACAGATAATGACTTTATCAATAGCCAACAATATCCTGAAGAGGTGGCTTGGATAACAAAGAGCTGTATTTTTGTCTGTGTGTTAATTTGTTTGTATGTTAACTGTGTTGAGCTGTGCTGTGTGGTTCTGTGCTTTCAGCATATGTGTGTGTGTGTGCATGTCATGCACTTCCACTGATGTGTTTACAAAGGAGGGTATTGGTGAGTTCTCCCTAATTTGTTGTCAAACATTGTGTGTGTGCATGTGCATGTGTTTGTGTGTGTGTCTGTGTGGCAGGCAGCACATTCCCGGCTGGGTGCGCTAGCTAGCTAGGGTAATAATAACTGTGAAAAATCTCATTAATTCAGCGCGGCTCCTGGGCTCAGTCTGCTAAGTCCTTGTATTGTCACTTATCCCTGGGCCCTCCTCGCTCTCTAACTAGCATCATCTCCATGGTGACGGAGCAGCAATGCTCTGCAGCACGTCCCCTCTCAACTTCTCTCTCTCTCTCTCTCTCTCTCTCTCTCTCTCTCTCTCTCTCTCTCTCTCTCTCCTCTCCTCTCTCTCTCTCTCTCTCTCTCTCTCTCTCTCTCTCTCTCTCTCTCTCTCTCTCTCTCTCATTCTTTTTGTTTCCCCTGACAAAGCTTGACAAACTGCATGTGACTTGAAGGGCTTAACACCGGGAGTTTGGGGGGCTCCCTCTCTAATTCACACCCAGGGGGCCCCCAGTGGAAAGCTCCAAAGAGCAGTGGCGATATTGATTTTGAATCACGCGGCTGTGCAGCCTCTTCAGCGCGCCCAGGCCAGTCGCTCCTGTGTCCGCTCCTGTGTCATTGTGTCAGCCGCACATGAGAGTCACTCGGGCCCGACGCTCCCCAGCCATTCAGCTGCAGAGAGGGGGAATGGATGGCTGGGTGGACGGGGGCAATGGAGGAGGAGAGGGGAGATGGAGGGAGGAGCTGGGCCGAGCATGGCTGAAATCACGCCGAGGTTTTACCCTCAAATTAGGGAGTGTTTCTGCTCACGGTTCTTTATCCTTCTGCGAGAGGGCAGGATTTTCTGCTTGTTTTCCGAAAATACATGACACAAAATCAACAACCTCCTTAAAAATATAAAACGTGACTAGGGTTGTCCTCTATTATTTATTTGTGTCATTTTTGGATACTTTGTCTGGATTACACCATAAAAGAAAAGAAGACACAATGGGCTATATTCCTTTCTCCTACATGTATTGCATGTACAGTATGTTACAAATACTATAAAACACAACAAACTAACGTAACTGTTAGTTTGTTAGGTTTAATGCAAAAAGGCCAAACAAATGCAGTTTTAACACTGCATTCACTGTTGTTGATAAAGACACGTGTTTTTATGAGCAGCATATTGGATCATTTCCCTCTCAATGCAATAAGGAAAAGAATTACCTGTGAATGAATCAGGACTGATGAACAACTGTGCATATACATTTTGCCCTCGGTCAGAAGAGGTTTACAGTTATGGGAGTGCTCTGTATCAGTTGAGAGCAAATGACCAATTTAGTTAGACTTGTTTGCTCATCTGAGTAATGTGCTTAAAATGTGCAGTTTGTGTCCAAACAATGTGAAAATGACTTGTGAAGAATCTTAGCAGTTGAGAAAAACTGTAGTGGACAGTTCCACTTTTTTTAATACAGTTCCTTTAATGTAACATTTCTACAGAGTGGAAAGACTTCCCATTGGCAATAGGAGGTTCAGTCACATTACAATGTCACCTTCCTATTATGTGTTCAACACAGATTGCAGTAACAGCCTGAATGTACGCAAACCCAGCTATCATATGGTGGTTATTTGAGAGATCAAAGTGTTTCCACGGCTAATTAATCTGCATCAATGTTAATTAATCACAATTAACCCAAGGCAGTTCAGACTACATTTATAATTAGAGTAAGGTCAGCCTAAAACACCAATGTATAAAAGCTTACCTTTGTGTGTTTGAGTGTGTGTGAATGTGTGTGTGTGTGTTGACTGTACAGAAACACAAACAAATTCTTCCGCTTTTCAATGCAAATAAATATTATGTTATGAAGAGTGAGAGAGAGCCAGAGCCGTAGAAGGGGAAATCAAAAAGATATAAACAGGATAGATAGAGGCAGTGAAACAGAGGGGAAATAGTGTGTGGGTGGGGGGGGGGGGAGAGAGAGAGAGAGAGAGAGACGACAAAGAGAAAGAGAGAGTTATAACGGGAAAGAGAGGGGGAGGGAGGGGTGAGTGGGTGAAATATGAGAAAGAGAGAGAGAAAATAATTAACCTCTAAGACACATACCTAATTAAATCTGTTCAGGCCTCAAATGAAGTGGTCCACGTAACTAATGTATTATTAGTAGGACTCATGTAATATGTATGTTGCCCTACGCTACTTAATGGGATTCTGGAGTCTCTCTTTCATGTAATGACATATGTAATCTTCATTAAACCACTTCCCTAAAACCCGTTTCTACTCCTTAACTAGAAGCCAAGGTCTCAACTCAAATAAATCAACACTGATTGTTTTTGCAGGTGGTTGGCCCTCAGTGCAATGTTTACTTGTTCCTAGATTCATTTGACCATGTTTGTTAGTGTAAATGGTGTATTTACACTGCAGGTCGAGAGTAATGTATTTTCTGAGCAGGCGTATTTTTTATCATCTTTAAATATACATTGTTTTAAATGTGATAAAGTATACCTTCTTAATGAGTTTTTCTGTCATGTTTTATCAAACAATGCCATGTTTTAAACCTATGGAGATAAAGGACCATGGACAGTCCTTCCTCTTTCTGAAAGCAACCATGTAGTGAGCAATCCCACTCCCCCGATCCCTTAACCTTGTGACAGAATGCACCATGTCAATGTCACTGCATCATGACAGTCCTGTTTGGCTCTCCATGAAGCGCTCACGCCTCTCACTCTGGGGCTCACTTCAACGGCAAGTAATGACTTCCAGAATGGCCTGAACCCCCTCTCCCCTCCCATTCTTCCAGCACCCCTTCTCCCCCTTCTCCCCCCCCCCCCCCCTCCATCCCCCCCCCCCCCCCCCCCCCCCTCTACCTAGAACACTCCGGAAAGAAGCAAAGACCTCTCCCACCCTCACGTGTGGCTCACTTGAGTTATGTGCGGGCCGGGGGGGAGGGGGGGAGGGGGGGGGGGGGTGGTAGACGGGGGTACTCGGATGAAGGGTTCTTCATAGTGTCGTACCTCAGCAGTGCGGCCAGCAAAATGAATTGTTGGAGCATTCCTGAGGTTTAGCGCTATGCCTCGAGAAAAAAAATGACCAGCCTCCTCTTGATGTCATAAAAACATCATAAGGGAGAGAAGACAGCCAAATCCACTGTGGCGGAAGTTCAGCCCTGTTGTGAATGAATCTGTCACACACACACACACACTCATATAATTAAATGTATACAGAAGTTCAGAAACACACACACACAAATACACACAGACAAAGGCACACATGCCTGCACGCACACACTCTCCCTGTGCTTTGCTGCCAGAGTTTAACCCCTGGAGTTCTTTTTTCTCACACAGCTTTTAACTTGGTCACCCTATAGCCTCGTGTAATATTAGCTGCTCTGCAGGCTTCAGGCCAGTTACAGTCGGGTTTTTGAAGGGTTGTTCCCTATCTTTGAGTTTAAGTTGGTTGCTTGTGCAGAACTGTTGGCGACGGTGAATCCCTTTGTGACATAGCTTGGAAAAAGGACTGTCTAAATAAAGTTTGAGAACCCTATAGATATGATGAGGTGGAAATAAACAGGGATGCCTCTTATTTCATAGGTGACCGTGGAAAAATGCATAGATGAATCTGTCATAGTTTGTGGTGTAATACTATATGTCCTGTCTCGATCCCCGATCCAAAGCTGTGATAATGCACAACACAAGTGTTGGCACAGCGGTCTGCTTTCTATAGCTTCCAGTCTTCAACTGAGCAGCGGTGTTGCCATGTGGGCAGGTCAGGGAACGAGCTCTCTCTTGTCTTTGTCTCGCTCTCTCCCTTCCACGTGAGACCATATTGAACAGAAGAGCTAAGTTGCTCGGGTTCGACCACCCAGGAGCAGCCACAGAGCATGCCTTCTGCAGCTCTGCTCAGGGTGGGCTGAGGACAGAGGATGTGGGGATGGAGCTGGGACTAGGACTGGTTGAAAAGACTTTTGGGGGAAGGAGGTCTCTGGAGCTGGGACTGGCTGAGCCTTGGTGTGGGGCTAGGTTTTGGGTTAGGGCTGTTTGGGTCTGGGACTGGAATAGTGTGTGTTGGGTTTCCAATAGACATGTACTTTATACAATACCAATGTTAAATCAATCCATATCAACTGTCTGTGGTTACATGTGGAATTCATCTGATATATATAACATGGAAGAGATGGAAGATGTATCTTTTAAAGTGCTTCCACTCAGCATTTTGTATTCCATAGCTTTATTCAGCAATTCCAGTTTGACAAGTAGGAGAATATCTAGTCTGAGGTGTCTTGTGGATTTCTGTAGGTCATTTGCCTAACATTTTTCCTTTTACTAAGAAACCTTTGTTGATTGACAAAATTTGTTGATTTACAGCCTAGAAGCAACCTTATTCCTCTAAGAAGCAACGGTTACTTTTAAGCATTGATTTCAGTCTCAATTAATGTTATTCACTGTTGACCTGATTTGAACTAGAGACATTTGTCTGAATGGTGCTGAGCACAACAATTTAACTGTGGGTGGTTGGCATGCAATTCATTAAGTAAGTGAGTGGAGTGAAAGCGATCCTATTTTGTCCAGAGACCATTACGTCTGACAGAATAGCGAGACAGAAGATATCTGGGGAAGATGGGTGAGTAATTGATGTGTGCCAGAGATGGAGAGAAAGAGAAAAAGAATGCAAGTGTGTGCTGATGTGTGTGTGTGTATGCTGATGTGTGTTTGTGTGTGCTGATGTGTGTTTGAGTGTGTTGATGTGTGTGTGTGCTGATGTGAGTTTGTGTGTGTGTTTTGAGGAGAAGCCCAGTTCACTTTTTAAAATTTAATTTATTTCAGTTTAGCCTAGAATCTGTGGAAGCTGTTATTGCACAACACTACATGATAATAATAAGGTACCGGCTTTCATACAGCACACATTTCTTAGATCTACTCATTTCGCCAGCACATGTTTGCATATTAGAAAAACCATTGAGGTATGATAACCAGAAGAAGGTATTGTCTATTTTGTGTAAATAAACAGTGCCATTTCAATGCATTTCAGAAATAGGAAGAGATTAATTGTTCCTGTAAGGCTTCAATTGTAAATCAGATGATGTCAGGACACACACATAGACACACCGGCACAAGGCAGCAGAAGTGATAGGGCCCTCCTTGCCACTCTAGAGTGGGCAGGCAGCAGAGCAGGGCAGAGTGCCACAGTGAGAGTGCCAGACACACAAGTTGGCATCTGCTGTAAAAGTCGTTCATCTGCCAACACAAATGAGGAAAATGTGTTAACACAGATAAAAATGCCATGATATCCTCTATGAGGCCTGAAGACTGCCAAATGTCATATACAGTGTGTCCTTCCATAGTAGTCTATCTAGCAGCAAGATGGAGAAGACCGAATCAAAAAAGAAATAATGCAAAAAATGAAGCATAATCTGATTCTCATTCAATACGAATTCAACTCGAAACAAATTCAACTGTACTTTCTCTCTCTTTCAACACCTGTTGAATTGTTTTGAGTGACAGGCACATACTTTTTCTCACAGCAACAGTCGACATTCATTTATTACGGTAACTGTGATCTACTCCTCCTGTGAGATTTGAGCAGCCCAGTTTCTTAGTCAAACGACATCATATTTATATTACATATAGGTTATATTTCTGTCTGACAGATGGCAACAACGGTAAAAATAGGCATCTGTCATAAAATTTACGCTGATTTCCATTTTTCTATGTTAGCAAATACAATTCCCATATCAATTCAGGTCAGGGTGCAGGATATTTTTTGTTCTCCACAAATCCGAATTAATTCCAATCGTGATGTACGACCATATTCTGCTGCTGCCTGACACACACGCATGCTCGTACGCAATATTGCACGCACGCACACTCACTCTGTAATGGGATTTTATGGCTGCTCTGTGCTGCTAATTGTTTTGTTTGGCTCCTTATCTGAGTCAGTAGGCAACCTCTGTGTTATGGTTTATTTTCTCTAAATTTAAGCAACAATAAAATGTAAGAGACAGGCAGTTTCCCCACCAGACTTGCCTGCAGGATTCAATAAAGCAGGACAGCTTTATTACCTGTTAGGAGGGAAGGAATGAAGTGAGGAAGGCGAGAGAGAGAAAGGAGGAGATTTGTGCGCATGTGCATGCACATTCAAGTGAGCGCAGTGTTTTTCAATGTACAGTACTGCATATGTGCATGGACTTCAGTGTATACTACACACGAATGAGAACGTATTTAGCGTTTGAATGTCTAAACATACGGGTGTGTGTGTAGTCTACTCGCGGACCATAACAGAGGTGTTCAAGCCCTATGAAGCCCAGAAGGCACTGCTATTTCATTGAGCCCAGGGAGGTCAAAGGTCGTCATCTGGTTATTTTTAACTATTTGTGAACGTCCCCTTCAGCGCTAACTGAGGTCATGACGAGCCCTCCAAACCCGTGACCCCCAATCTTACCAGCGTCATCTGGCCCTGTGTATTGGGTTTCTGTGCAGAGTGGTAAAGTCTTATTGACTTCCAGTCTTCAAAGGTGAAAAACAGACTGTCCTTGTGTTTTAAACCTGTCATAAAAATTATACTATACACTTAAATTTATAGATTTCTAAGCAATCTCAATGTCGGAGAAAAGGAAACAGATTGATGGATTGAGAAAATGTAGTTATGCAAGGACACAATGGACAACCAGTGTAAAAGGAATGGGTTGATTGGCTAGTTTGCGTGACAAGGTGACGTTCACAAATGTTTCTCCTGAGAATTCAGAGTACAACTTTGTACAACTTTGTACAACTTCCTCATAAAGAAAAACAAGAAGAAAAAAAGAAAAACAAATCGTCAAGCACGCAACCACAATGACCGGCACCGCTCAAACCCAACTCTCAGCCCGTTACAGCCATACGGAGCAGTGAAACATAGGCTCCATCAGCAAGGACCCATCACCATCTCCTTCCAGCTCCTCCCACCAGACAGCACCTCTGGCCAACAGCAGAACAGTCCCACTGTGATATGCATTTGAAATTAGACCAAATAAACGGTGTCTACTTTTTAAGACAGCTTTGCACACCTGCTCTCGTTTATTCATGGACTTTTTTGCGTTTTCATGTCATTTCATGTTGTCAGTCTTTTATGGGTTTCTGTTTAATGTTCAAAAGCCCCTGACCCAAGACAATGTTATATCATCCCGTGCTAGACAACAAAGTTTGCTTTATTGAATTGAGGACACAGAAGTAATATTTCACAGTGAGTTTAAGGAATGTGAGCAGTAAGTAAATGCATAAAGTCATGAATAATACTTTGGTTGCTCTCGTTTTCTACTGTCTACCGACGTGCTAATGGTCTGCAGATGGCCACCAGTGTTTGGCCAGTCAGCTGTCGACGATGCAGACATGGACCAGCGGGAGGTGCCCCAACTACCCCCCCCCTCCCTTCCCATGCTTAGCATTGGGAGGAGGGTTTTAAGGATTGGACTTGACCTGTCACATACCTGAAAGGGGGTAGACAGGGGCACGTTCAAGAGCGGGTGACATTCCACAACGTTTATTATTGTGTTTCGTAGGGTACAGACAAAGTGAATGAGGATCAGCTAAATAGAAAACAACACAACACAAAATAGTCTCAACAAGGCAGGGTTCATTGAAACAAACAACCCGATAGTAAAAAGAACTATTTGTTGGGTATCTAGGTTTCCTCTATGATCAGGGGGTAGCTTTGTTGCGTTAACGGACAGCTTTGCCGCAACATTGATGAGATCAACTCAATACCTTCAGAGTTAGAGTATTATTTGGGTGCAAGATATGCAAGGTTTGAGTACATTGTGCAGTCTTTTGTACCAATAACGTTTAATCAGTTTTCAATCAAAATGGTATGCTTGTAGTGAATTTAAATGTTCTGTACATATCAATGCATTGTTTTGGTTTTTCATTTAAGCTAACTCCTCCCCCAAAAATCATTTAAAAAGTCATTCAGGCAAAAGGCATCTGTAAGAAGTTACTGAGGTTTTCTTGAAAGTGTTGGGAGCATGTACGTATAGTCACGTGCGTTTCTGTGTGTTTGTCAATGTGTTTGTGTTCATGTGCCTGTGATGCATCTGTGACTCAACGTAGGTAATTAATCACAGAGCCCCCTGACACAACGCTCCGGGGGCTGGTGGGACAAGGCGTTTCAAAAGAGATGGGGGAGTCCCTGACCCCGCGACCTTTCCCCTGGAAACTTAACCCTCCATTACAGCTGCCAACAATAGACCCATGCACAACTTTGGTCGCCCGAGCGACTCGGAGTGCACTCATCAAGCAGACTCCTGGCGTAAACGGCTACACTTTTATCAGCTCTCTCGAGCACCACTGAATGCATGCACACAAACGCGACACAACGCCGAGAGGTGACATTTGCATACTGTGGAGGCATTCAGATGAAGGCCTGTATGGCTGGCTTTGGCAGAGGATCCCAAATCTCCCCATCGTCACAGAACACAGGAGAACAGGAGAGGAGACGACACAGGAAGCTGAGAACAGTGGACACGAGTGCAGGAGACGAGAGAAGCAACCGCGCGTAAAAAAGACCCACACAGCCCGACAGTGAAAGCTCTCCACGGTAACTAGCCACTCTATGTGATTTGCCATGAGCCCCTGGTGAAAAGAGTCACAATCGGACACAGACGTTGCCTTGATTACAGA